>NC_073383.1:22625201-22860201 GCF_028641065.1 Leucoraja erinaceus
TGAGTAAGGTGGCGGAAAAATCCTAGTGATATAGGGTACCGTTTTTGCGCAAATTTAAGAAAACCCAAACCGGAAGAGGACAAGATGGCAGTTTCAGTAATAGTATAGATAGATAAATATAGAAGATAGATAGACTACCTTGAAAATGAGAAGAAGGCCAAAGTCTGCAAATGCATTGTATTTATTAAATAAAGTATAGTCATGGGTAAATGCTTTAATGGCTTGGCATGCAAGTCTGCTGGCATGAATATATCAATTATAACTAATTTCAAAATGTTATTAATGGGATGTTGCCATTAAAGCTTTTCATTAGTATTAAACTTTGCAATTTTGCACAAAATACGAGGGAATGATGATTGCTTTTAAGGGAATGAATAGGATCATGTAGATAAAATACAAACTAGAAATAAGGAACAATGATTTGCTTCAGTTAGGCTTCATCCAAAAAGCAATAAAACACAATTACTTTTGGAAGGAAACCAAACTGGATTAGTTCCGAATCATAGAGGAATTTTTGTTGTTAATTTGCTCCGATTACAAGGCTTTCCAAGTTGTGATGTTATAATGTTTTCCAGTATGTGATTTAATTAACAATCTACAAGTGAATTTATCAATTATACAAATTGCAGATTTATATTCAAATATCCATAAATCAAAATCCCCTAAAATTAAAGCTCACATTTATATTTGTTCCACAGAGATTGAGTACTTTTGTTCCATCAAGTGTCAAAAAAAATCCGAGGCAACAATTCAGAAATTATATTTTATGCAAATCAATTACAACAATTTTCAGGCAGGACTAATATTTTTCTCTCATCCTTATAGTAAGGAAATGCACATTATGAAGAATTCAGGATGTGATGATAACTCATGCCTATACTTTTTTTAAATTCCCAAAACATTATGTATTTTTACAGCCCTGGAGCTGCAACCAATCAAATAAAAATACCACATCAGCTGCAGATTATACCACCTCTTTATCTCCCTCACATGAGCAATGGGCTGTTAAAAAGTTTTACAGATGTCACAGGGTACCACTGACAAATTATTCCAGTATTTTAATTGCTGCATGAATAGACATCATGCTACAGCTGCAACCAATCTCTAACTCAATACACGTGCATGTGCACACCCACAAACATGCCACTAGTTAGTATTTTATGTATGATGTCAAATTCCCCTTTCTGACTTTGGTAAATTAATATTGACTTGTATATAGGTCTGGCAGCATTCCAATCATATACCAGCCCATCTGACCTCTTGTTGTGCTTCTAGATTTACCAATGAGTTCAGTGGCCATTACATATTGTACATAGCTGAGGGGCCAGATGCACTCTGGGCCCAGAGGCTCAGAGCAGATCTGAAAGTTCAAAAATTGGGCATAAATGGGGCACTGTGGACCATCAGCAGCAGCAGAAATGTACACTACCATATACTATAACCTCATGGCCTGGCATGCTCCTCACTCTACCAGTACTATCTAGTCAGGGGATCAAACGTGCCTTGCTGGCTATTACCATTTTCCTCAGGCTTTTTTTGTATTTTCTGTGCTGATAAAGGAATAGTTTGTAGAGACACAAGGATAACTAAGGGCATGCAAACCATGTTTGACCACCACTTCAAGATTTTCTTTCTCTGCGTGGTCTACTTGTGAGGCTTGCTTCAGCATTAATTATAGGTGATCTAGCCAGGTATATCCAAGCCCAAAGCGACTGCCCTCGAAACCCGTCTCAGCCAGGTTTCTCTCACCTTTATCCCAACCTATCTTAGATAAAGTTCTCTTTATCTAAAATCTTCATGACTTTTTCCTGAACCCACACGACACTCCTCCATCCAGTAAACAACAACCAATCCCCTTCCCAAGCAAATGATTCTCATGCAACCTACGCACTCATTGATCTATCCACTAGCTTATGATTACCCACCCATTGAATTTCCAATGCAACCTGAAACCTCTCCACCCACAGTTCTATCAGCTCAACTTGAGCACCTTTCTAATGATTGCTACCCACCAAACGGTTGAGCTGATCTACCTTTCCCCAACCATTGACTGTCGGGTTGATTCTCTCAACCTATCTTCTAATCTGCTGTCCTAACTCACACCCCATCCTCCGTCAACACACCCAGACCTGACTCAACATGACCTCTCTGTTCACTAACCTGTTGGACCACTCCAACCATACCCTCCAGTTGATAATTTCTCCCCACTCCATCCCATCCACGTCTGCAGATCACCAATGATCAACCAACACCCACAATGACAAAGTGCAAAATAACAGCCAGTTTATAGGCTGCTCAAAATATCAAGCACCTTGATTTTCATTGAATTTCCCTGCAATTATTGTTCAATATGCCTAAATTGATATATTTCTACCTCCACATGCATTATAGCACCTCCATAATGTTTCAATTGGCCTACATAACAGCAGAGCCTGACAAAATTTATGAGCCAATTTTTTCAAACAAAATGAATGTTTCTGCATGTCAGCTGTTTTTACTTGTCTCATGCCATGGATGTTGTTAACTTATTGAGCAGGAATGTGAGATCAATATTCAGCTTTGGAGGAGCACCTCTGTCTCAAGGCTGCTGCAGATTCCACATTGCAAATTCTAAAACCAATATTTCTCTGTATTTTCAAACCCCTCCCCTCTGTGTCAAATGGTTGGAATTAAATAAAATGTACACATAAATATACACAATCTTGTTAGAAGATACAAATTGATTTCATGTACACCCAGCCAAACGACTGTGTCGTTTAATTGGATCAAGTTTTTCACAATGGAATATAGTTTTGTTTTGGCACGGGAAAGCTCTCTTAATTATATCAACAAGACCATATGCTATTTAAATCACATATGTTATTTGGGCACTATCGGTCAACAGAAGCACATTCACGCTTGTCATAGCTGGTTATTATTCTGTTATTTATACCAGATTAAAATGCCACTCCTCTAGGCAGTGCACAGTCTTTTACTCCAATAAATTATTGACATTCGTTAAGAAAGAACCTAATTCCTCTGGGAAAGAAGGAGTTAGATCCCACGGCGAATACAATTTTAGGTGCATTTTTTTTATTCCATGGAAAATTCTTCACATTGAAAGAATACATTTAATTGCCACCTTCTTCTAGCGGGAAGGGACAAAGGCTCATTGCTTTACAGCCCATGAAAATTTGTGGGGTGTGTTTTTTATAATTTTTAAAAGTCAGAACTAAGAAGGATACCAATAATAAATATTCTTTGTAAGCCGACTGCTGCAAATATTTGTAATATGTTCAGTTCGAGAGATTGTAAACTATAATATTTTCATGAATAATTACCAATAGTTTAAATCACTGTGCTAATACTCTCTTGTTGCTTACATTTTGTGCAATAAAATGAACCAGAATTTAACCATACTGCCTTGCATTCCTTATCTTGAGAATCAGAAATAGATTATCCGCATTTCTCTTGATGATCTTGAATCTTGTATAAGTATCAAAGGTAAATTTTTAAAATTTACCCCATTTAACAGCTATTGGCCAGCAACCTTTTGGGAGAAACTAATATAACCGCTGCAGGTTCATTAATGTTGCCTTATAAACAACTTTTCTCCAAATTTCAATTTCA
Organism: Leucoraja erinaceus; assembly: GCF_028641065.1. Lineage (NCBI taxonomy): Eukaryota > Metazoa > Chordata > Chondrichthyes > Rajiformes > Rajidae > Leucoraja > Leucoraja erinaceus. The sequence continues at coordinate 22,628,811 of NC_073383.1, forward strand.
CTACAAGGAGTTAAAAACCTATAGTTTTCATGCAAACATTTGCAACACAACTATAAGGTGTACTTGAGTAGGATTTCTAAAACATTAAACATAGAACATTGTAGCATAAAAACATGTCCTACGGTCCATGATGTCTGTGCTGACCATGATACCAATTTAAACCAATCCCATCTGCCTGCACATGGTCTGTCCCTCCATCATGTGCCTGTGTAAATGCCTCTTTAAATGTTACAATATTCTCTGATTCTGTTACTTCTTTTGGCAGTGTCTTCCAGGCATCTACCCTTCACTATGTAAAAAAAACTTGCCTTGTAAATCACATTTGAAATTTCACCCTCTCACCTTAAATATATGCTCTCTAATATACCTTGGGCAAAAGATTCTGATTATCTTTTGCCCTTACACGCCCCTTTTTTTGCTTCTCATAATTTTACATACTTCTATCAGGTCACTTCCCAGCCTTTGATGAGCCAGACAGAATAATCTAAGTTTGTCCAACCTCTCCAATGGTTCAATGGTTCTTTATAATTATATGTACCAAGGTGCAGTGAAATTCTATTTTTGCAGTTCAGTAAATTATTACGATACATAATCACAATCCCAGATTAAGTACAAAGTGAATAGAAATAGCCCACTGAAACCATAAACAAGAGTTGTTATTTTTAATGCCATTTTTAAAGTCTAAGTTGCAACTGGCCTTAAAGGCCCGTTGTCCTGACAGCGTTACAGGGTCGGCCTGACTAAGCTAAGTTGTAAGCATCCTCCACCACTTTGTGCTGCTGCTGGTCTGTGCTCTGGTCGACACATTCGATTATCCTGGAGTGGTGCCTGATCCAATTGAGTCCCAGGCTGCTGCAGGGCCTCCAGTGTTGCCTTGATCTGGATCAAGCAGCATACTGTCATCCCTCGCCCAGCCACTAATCAAAATCTGTGTCCTGAAGGATGAGCAGGGGCCAGGTTTGGCGGCTTCACTCTTTAAGTGGGTGAGCCAGGACTCCTGCTGGGGGTTTGCCATGGCACAATGTTCTGCTGCTGCGCAGCATGGCAGTCTTCTGAAAGTTAATACATTCAAAATCCAGGCAACATTCTGGTGAATCTCTTTTGCACCCTCTCCAAAGCCTCCCCATCCTGCCTGCATTGTGGCAACTAGAACTGCACACAATACTCCGCGAGTGACCTAGCCAAAGGTTTCATCAGCTGCAACATGAGCTACAATTATTATACTCTGCCCCGCGCGATGAGGCAAATATATCATACACATCTATTTTTGTTGTCACTTTCATGGAGTTATGGACTTGCACCCCAATGGTCTGGATTTATCTGCAATTACTCCATCCATTTTTCCAACTGATCTATATCCTGCTGTATCTTTTAACACCCTTCCTCACAATCCACAACTCCACTAATTTTCATGCTGTCCACAAACTTATAGATAGTTCTGTTATAATGCTATAGTTTCATTCCTAAAATAGAAAAACACTTTAGGAAAACAGTCATGTTGATGGAAAAAAAGTGGTTTAGGAGCTAGAATTTCAGATTCATAACAACAGTTATTTTCCCTGTTGGACTGTCAAAAATAAAAGTATTTTTAACATATTTTTAATACTGCAAAATGACATTTCTAGTCATTTTCAATGGGCACCTGCAGTGAAACTGTGTTCTTAAGAGATGATGGGGTCTAATTATCATGGGGAGGTTATATGGAAACCTATTTGTTTCTGGATAGTATTTTTGAAAGACAGCTTTTTTTGGCATGTCAAAGTAACTTTTAAGTTGTTCTCTAGTTCCCCATCAAAATCGCATTAAAAGCAATTCGGCCTTACTAGTATAAAAGGTGTTCCCTAATTCACACATACACTATATGCAATTAGCATTATAGCTAAACTTCCTATACTAATCAACCCTCCTACATTTATACATATCATTTATACAATAGATGTCCCAGCACTGATTCCTGAAAAACACCACTGTTCACAGACCTCCAGTCAAAATAACCTCTACCCTCTGTACTCTATGCCCCAACAATTTTTAGTCCAACCTACCCAAGTCTCCATGGATCTCATGGACCAGCCTGTCATGAGGAATCTTGTTAAATGCTTTACTGAATACCAAGTACATACCTACCTTCATCATTTTTGTCCCCTCCACAAAAAACTCAATCAAGTTTGAACAACTCTGAGAACAGAGTTGACGTGGAAAAGCTTTTCCCACTGAGAGTAGGGAAGATTCAAACAAGGGGACATGACTTGAGAATTAAGGGACTGAAGTTTAGGGGTAACATGAGGGGGAACTTCTTTACTCAGAGAGTGGTGGCTGTGTGGAATGAGCTCCCAGTAAAGGTGGTGGAGGCAGGTTCGTTTTTATCATTTAAAAATAAATTGGATAGTTATATGGACGGGAAGGGAATGGAAGGTTATGGTCTGAGCGCAGGTATATGGGACTAGGGGAGATTATGTGTTCGGCACGGACTAGAAGGGTCGAGATGGCCTGTTTCCGTCTGTAAATTGTTATATGGTTATATGGTTAATATGACTTCCCCCGCACAAAGGCATGCTGACTATCCTGAATAAAACCATTCTTTTCCAATGTGAGTAAATCGGATCTCCAAGAATCTTCTCTAATATTTTACTTATCACTGATGTAAGGCTCACCTGCCTATAATTTCCTGGTTTGTCTCTATTGCTCTTTTCAGAATATATTTAATATCTAATCCAATGTACCACCTCATACCTCAATACAACTGCTCCTGTAATCTTGAAATCAGAAAAGTATAAAATCAAATGAAAAATCTGCATTGAATAAATGTTTCAGTCTTATTGGCCTATAATATGTAATACGTACTCACAGTATGTTAACATCTTACGATGTGTGAGTGATACAACATTGTAATAACATGAGAGATCAAGATGAATCAACTAACATTGAGGGGAAATGGTATTCAAAGTTTTCTTTATGTATTGAACATGTAGTATAGAACGTTTCTGCCATTATTTACGGTAAGTATCAATTGCCGATGCACCTGTTAAAAACTGACCACCTACGAAGCACAATATTATTCAGGGGACGTTTTAAATACTAATATTATCTACGGTTTCCGTTGGCATTACCTGTATCTTTGAAATATATACTTTTTGACCCTCTATTCCAATAAAAGATTTTGACTCAAAAGCAATGCAAGTTCAGAGATTGCAGGGAATCAAGCCAAAGCATGTTAGTACGCAAATTATCAAAGAACTGCAATAAAGACTACTTTTGAAGCTGCTTCCAGCACCTTGTCTAATCTTACACCAGTAGTTCATAAAATGGCTCTGATTCATCTGCACGGAAGCACCATTGACAATGATTTTTTTAAAGTCAGTAAAAAATTCTGTTTGGCATCAAACACAATGGAAGAGTATCAGGTTGGTAGACAGCATAGAGGAAACTCAATTTTTTTTGTTTATTATGTGAATACATTTTTTCAATGAATTTTCTTCTTGATATCCAAGCTGTCAACCTTGACTTTGTGCCAGAACTCTCTCCTCTGAGGTGAAAGGTTGTGCATTAGCCTCACTCTACAAACATGAACACACAATCCAGGCTAGATTTTCAGAGGACCAAACCAAAGACAGGCAACTGCAGCTGTTCGCGTGACCATGCCTCCCCTCACCTCCTTCCACTCCACCATGAAGATTCTCTAATTCTCTTCCTCTTCAAGGAATCATAAGGGAGACTACATGGCATACAATTTCATGAGTCATCAATCAAAAGTAGAGTGGTTAATTATCTGGAACCAACATTTTAATTGCTGTAGCTTTGCAGGCACGTTAAAGGCAAAACACAATAAATAAATATACAATAAATAAATATACAATAAATTACCAATTTTTCTAGGTAAACCATAGCATGATAATGCAAGCCAATGTACGGAGTGCCTCCTTCGTATTCTGACGTCCATAATAAATCTGTGGGGATGTGGTTAGGACTGTGGAGGGTTTTTCAAGAGCCTGATGGCTGAAGGGAAGTACAGTAGCCGTTCTTAAATTTCTCCTGTACCTCCTTCTTGTTGGTAGCAGCAACATGAGAGCATGGCTAGGGTGGTGTGCGGCTTCTTAATAATATTGCTACCTTCTTGCTATCTGTCAGATTTCTTCGATGGTGGAGAAGTCAATATCCGTAATGGGTTGGGCAAGGTCGACCAGTTTCTGCAGCCTCCTTCATAATTAAGCATTCAAATTAACACACCAGGCTGTGAATCAACCAGTCAGTATATTCTCTGCTGTGCACCGATCAAAGTTCGATACAGTATTCGGCGAAATTATGAATATCCTCAAACTTCTGAGGAAATACCAGGCATCGGTGGGCTGTTTTTGTAGTTGCATCAATGTGCTGGGCCAATGAGAGATCACCAGAGGTGTGTCCACCCAGAAACTTAAAACTGTTAACACTCTACTGATGAAGATGGGTGTGAGTTATTATCATGATTCTTAAAACTTGTCAGCATTGCTGCATCTCCTCACATCAAAATCCAATGACTGCCCCTCCTTAAAGCTCTTAACTTCCTTCGGTAAATTCTCTGTATCTCTATTTTTATCCCATTTGAAGATTCTCCTTAAATCCAAGCACTCTCAATTGTTCTAATATCCTCTTCAATGTCCTGGGATCAAATTTTGAATGAAATTACCTGTGGATTGCAGTACTGCAATTCAAGCTCACATTGTGTAAACTTTGCGATCGATAATTAAAAATTGTAGATGCTGGAAATATGAAAACAGAGACACTGGGAAGACTCAGCAGGTCATGCAGCATCTGCCAAAGGAGAAACAGAACAGGGAAAGAGAGCAAACAAGTTGATTTTAATTTGCAAGGAAAGTAAGGGATTGATAGATTGGACAAAGAAGAGGATAAATAGATGAGGATTGCCATGCCAGTAAATTGTAGAGGTCATTCAGGCAATAGGTTAATGGGGACATTAGAGAGCGAATCTGAATAAAGGACTTTCAACTTGGTTTATGTCCCTATTCTCTAAGTGCCCTTGTTTCATAGTTTTTATGTTCCTTTGTTCAGATTCACTCTATTGACTGGGTGATCTCAATTACAGCCTATCCCTTGGCCGTGTATTATCAGAGATATTCATTTTGTCCTATCCATCCTTCCCACACCGTTACTGCAACTTGCTCTCTCTTTCCAGTTCTGATAAAGGCTTTTTAACCTGAAATGTTAACTTTCACTTTCCACTGATGCTGCCTGACCAACATTTTCTCTTCTTATTTAAATCGTTTCTATTTAATTGTTGATGATAAACATAACATAACTGATGAACATAACTGTGCTTTTCAGTAGTTTATTTATTTTTGCTGCAGGTTGTCATACAATTTCCATTGTTGTCGTTTGCCACTCGATTTTGTGTAAGAACATGACATCTAGTTTATTGTGTTGCGATGTGTACGGAGGTGACTAAGTAAACCAATCTGGGCTTCAATGTTCCATGTACACAGATAACAGAGATGTAAGGATAATGTACCATGAGTGGTTCATGATTTTCATGATTCCTTTTTCCTCTTTGCTTCCTCATATTGGCGAGCACTGGTTTCCTGCAGGTTCATCAAACATGATGATCCAACGCTTGTTGTTGGGCTGATGATCTGCATCCCAGGGTACTTAAGGAAGTGGCTCTAGAAATCGTGGATGCATTGGTGATAATTTTCCAATGTTCTATAGATTCAGGATCAGTTCCTGTGGATTGGAGGGTAGCTAATGTTATCCAACTTTTTAAGAAAGGCGGGAGAGAGAAGACAGGGAATTATAGACCAGTTAGCCTGACATCGGTGGTGGGGAAGATGCTGGAGTCAATTATAAAAGACGAAATAGCGGCGCATTTTGATAGCAGTAACAGGATCGGTCCGAGTCAGCATGGATTTACGATGGGGAAATCATGCTTGACTAATCTTCTGGAATTTTTTGAGGATGTAACTAGGAAAATGGACAAGGGAGAGCCAGTGGATGTAGTGTACCTGGACTTTCAGAAAGCATTTGATAAGGTCCCACATAGGAGATTAGTGGGCAAAATTAGGGCACATGGTATTGGGGGTAGAGCGCTGACATGGATAAAAAATTGGTTGGAAGACAGGAAACAAAGAGTAGGGATTAACGGGTCCCTTTCAGAATGGCAGGCAATGACTAGTGGGGTACCGCAGGGCTCGGTGCTGGGACCGCAGCTATTTACAATATACATCAATGATTTAGATAAAGGGATTCAAAGTAACATGAGCAAATTCGCAGATGACTCAAAGCTGGGTGGCAGTGTGAACTGTGAGGAGGATGCTATGAGAATGCAGGGTGACTTGGACAAGTTGGGAAAGTGGGCAAATGCATGGCAGATGCAGTTTAATGCGGATAAATGTGAGGTTATCCACTTTAGTAGCAAAACCAGGAAAGCAGATTACTATCTAAATGGTGTCAAGTTGGGAAAAGGGGAAGTACAACGGGATCTGGGGGTCCTTGTTCATGTCAATGAAAGTAAGCATGCAGGTACAGCAGGCAGTGAAGAAAGCGAATGGCATGTTGGCTTTCATAACGAGAGGAGTTGAGTATAGGAGCAAGGAGGTCCTTCTGCAGTTGTATAGGGCCCTAGTGAGACCACACCTGGAGCACTGCGTGCAGTTTTGGTCCCCTATTTTGAGGAAGGATATTCTTGCTATTGAGGGAGTGCAGAGTAGGTTTACAAGTTAATTCCCGGGATGGCGGAACTGTCATATGCTGAGAGAATGGAACGGCTGGGCTTGTGTACTCTGGAGTTTAGAAGAAAGAGGGGATCTTCAAGTTCAAGTTTAAGTTACATTTATTGTCACATGCACCAAATGATACAGTGAGATTTGAGTTACCATACAGCCATACGAATAAAAAAGAGCACAATACATGATAGAATTTAAAAAGAACATCCCCGCACAGCAGAATCAACTTTTCCCACTGTGAGGGAAGGCAATAAAGTTCAGTCAGCTTCCTCTTGTTCACCCATGGTCGGGGCCTTTGACCCTCTGCAATCGCCGCTACGGAGGGCCAGATGTTTCTCTCGCCGGGATGTTGGAACTACGACGTCAGAATGGGAGAACACTCTCAGCAGCTTGGAGTTTCTGAATCGGCCACTTCCTACCAGAGACCCCGGCTCCCGATGTCCACAGGCCGAGCTGGACGGAGACTCAACACTGGCGTAGCTCGGCAAAGGATCCCAGGACTCCGTGATGGTAAAGTCAGCACCGCCTGCGGCTGGAAGCTCCGCAGACCACAGCTCCACGGTGTTAAAGCAGCTGGCCCAACACTTCGGAGCTCCACACCGCAATGGAATCCAGTGCTGTGTGCCGCTTCTGAAGCACAGGCCGGTCTCCAGCAGGAAAGGCCGCGCCAATCCTGTTGGTAGGCCGCAAGGGGGGCGAAGATGCGACTTGGAGAAAAGACACATCCTCGACCAGGTAGTGACTGGGAAATGGTTTCCCCTCTTCCCCCTCCCACATTAAAACCCCCAGGAACATACTTTTTTGACAGACTAAAAATAACAAAAAGGATGAAAGGACAGACAGACTGCTGGTGAGGGGGATGAGAGGGGATCTTATTAAAACATATAAGATTATTAAGGGATTGGAGACGCTAGAGGCAGGAAACATGTTCCCGATGTTGGAGTCCAGAACCAGGGACCTGTTTAAGAATAAGGGGTAAGCTATTTAGAACAGAGACAAGGAAACACTTTTTCACACAGAGAGTTGTGAGTCTGTGCAATTCTCTGCCTCAGAGGGCGGTGGAGGCCGGTTCGCTGGATACTTTCAAGAGAGAGCGAGATAGGGCTCTCCGGAAGTGGCGGCGCTGCCTTGCAGCTGCGGCTCGCCTGCAGTCCATTTGTCTTTTCTGTTTTTTGTTTTCTCTTGTCCCGTTTTTACAGTTTATTTCGGTTTATTTAGTTGTGTATGTGTGGGGGGGTGGGTGTAACATGTTTTTTGACTCTTCCTTCGGGGGGGATGCGACCTTTCCTGCCGTATCCCCCGTCTCCGTGTCCGTCTGCGCTGAGGCCTATCGCGGAGCTGGCGGCCTCCAACTGCGACCGACCTCGAGGCTGCGGAGGCAGAGCCAGGACTTACCAACAGGAGGCTGGCCAACTTCGGGGCTGTGGTTGCGGGGCGACCCAACTTCCGACTCGACTTAGGAGCCTCGGAGGCTCAGCCGCGGGCCAGTGGACGACATCATCGGGAGCTCGAGTTCTGTTTTCCGGAGCTCCCGCAACTACAGCTGCGTCCGCTGGACTGGAGGACGGCAGCTTCGGCAGCTTCGACCGCCCCAGGCCGCAGAGCTTGAACCGGCCCGTTTGCGGAGCATGGATTCAGCCGCGGGACTTATCTACCATCACCCGGCGGGGTCACAACATCGGAGGCTTGGATTGCCTCAGCGCAGAGGGAGAGCAAGGAGGGAAGAGACAATTACTTTGGGACTTAAACTGTATTGAGTGTTTGTTATTTATTCTATGTTATGACTGCAGGCTAAACCATTTCGATGCACTGAAAAGTGCAATAACAATAAATTGAATCAAATCAAATAAAAAATAGCAGAATCAGGGGAGAAGGCAGGAACGGGGTACTGATTGGGGATGATCAGCCATGATCACATTGAATGGCGGTGCTGGCTCAAAGGGCCGACTGGCCTACTCCTGCACCTATTTTCTTTTGTCTATTGTCTGTTGTTCCCAATGGTGTATGTCAATGCTGAAACTCTTCAGGGATGGTCTAACAGAATCAACTCTCCATAAAACAGTAGCTTTGGTGTTCTGTCATCAAACATTCTTCTTTCATGTCCTGTCTACCTGAAGTGTGATTATTTATTTCACGAAGTATAAATGTTGGTATTGTTTGTTTAGGACATAATCAGTGTTTGGAAACATGTCTAATCACTTGATGTGAACTATTCTGCACAGACAGATCATGTGGAAGTGGTTATGCTGTCTGGCATATTTGCTGTTCATTAAACTTGTCTACAAGCATACAGTGAGGTGGGTATGACAACCACACGATACACCTTCAGCTTGGACTTTCGGCCGATTTTTCTTTAATCCCACACTTTACTTCTCAGTCTTCCAAAAGCAGAGCTAGCTTTTGCTATCCCATTCTTGACAATTCATCAATGCTGATTGATCTTGAGAGTGTTGCCAAGGTATGTGAACATGTCCATTACTGGAAGCCATTGACCACTCACTAGGATGTTTGGTTCTGTGTATGAGGTGTTTGGTGCATGAGAAATCAACTTAAGAGAACGTCTGCTTTGCTCGTGACTGTATGCTAAATGCAGGCTCAGAAGCTGATATGCGAGAAAGATTGGACAAATTTACCAGTGCATGTGACAGCCATGACCTCATATTTTTCATTACATGTGTTTTGATAAATTTCCCCCCAATTATCATAAATACAAAATCTCAATTATTTCCAAACTGCACGTCTGCACCCTTGTAAACTACCTATCCGCTTGGTCTATTCAAACGCAACAAGAGGATTTATCAGCAGTTAAATGGTTCTGTAATTGTTATCCATATTTTGCTTTCAAAAACACATTGTTTTAATCTAGTTTGCTTATTGCCCAGGGATCGATCTATAATTTTTTTTTTTACAGATGGTTGCTTTCCCAAGTGGAATTACTTTTTCTGTTTTTATGCTTAGGAACTGAGAAATACTGCATCAGCATCAAATAACTGGGCACATTAATCTACTGTTACACATCAGCAATTCATCTCCCAACAAATGAGACACAATCAGGCAAAGTTTTAAAATGTGATTCTATGTTTTGGAAACATTTTTGGCAAGTAAAATACATAGCTCTTTGCAGGGTATCATGGAATTTGCTTTCTTTTTTTTTAACAAAAATAATCTTGTATGTTTTAAAGGTAGATTACAATGTCTTTGAAAATATGTTTTAATGCATATTTTACCCTTTCGTATGTGCATGCCAACCTTTTAGCCCATTAATGCCAATGGCATTAACTTGCAATAGATCTGTAATCTTATGCCTACAAGTCACCAAAAACATAAGGATTGTATCTGATTCCATCTCCTCCACAAGCACTGAAGTTCATATATATTAACCACTCACAGTGAAAACATTGTTCCCCTCAAATCCCTTTCAAAACTTCTTCTCACATCTTGTTTGATACCCCTAGGAAATGTGGAGGGATATGGACAGATGGTGTTTCGGGTTGGGACACTCAGTCTGATGGAGTAGTGGGGATTTAGCTGCTAGAAAGAGGTGAGGTGATGGGTCGGGCAAAAGCTGGCAAGTGATAAATTGATCTAGGTAAGGAGGGGTTAATTGGCAGATGAGTTAGGTGGAGAACAGATGGGCAGAGATAACAACCAATGTTGGATAGTATAAATGGAGACGACAAAAGGGTGCAAATGGTGGCATCTGAGATGGAAGATGGGGAATAAAATGTAGAGCTATAGGGAAGGATGGTGGGTAGAAGGGAACACGGGGCGGGGGAAGAAAAATGATGGATGCGGGTTAGGAAAAGTTGGAGATTCATAAGTTCTACGAGCAGAATTAGGCCATTAGGCCATTCAGCCCATCAAGTCTACTCAAATCATGGCTGACCTATTTTTCCCTCTCAACTTCATTTTCCTGCCCCATGACCCCTGACACTCTTACCACGAGCTTAAATAAAGAACATGGTGGTTAAAGGAACTGGGTGACGGGGACATGGGGAATGGAAAAAGAGGTATGTGCAGGAGGGGGGAAGGGTTGCTGAGAAGAGGGTTACCTGAAATTGGAGAATTCAATGTTCAGGCTGTTGGCAGAAAATGAGGTGCTGTTCTTCCAGTCTGCATATGGCCTCACTCTGGAAGTGGAAGAGGCTGAAGAAAGGCAGGTCTGTATGAGAATAGGAAGGGGAATTAAAATGGCTAGCAACCAGGTCCTCAATCTAGCTGAAGTGAACAGAGTGCGTATTTGGCAAAGTGGTCAATTAATCTATGCTTGGCCTCGCCAATGTAGAAGAGGCCACATCAAGTGCATTGAATGCAATAAAGTTTGGAAGAGGTGCATGTCAACCTCTGTCTCCCCTGGAAGGGCTGTTGCGGTCCCTGAATGGAGGCGAGGGAGGAGATGCAGGGGCTGGTGTGCCCCTCCTGCAGCTGCAGAGGAACATGCCTTGAAAGAGGAGGAGTCAGTGGAGAAGGATAAATGCTAGTTTTGCTCTCGCCTACCCCAAGACAGAACAGGGATAGAGTTGACCTGGCCTTTCACCCCACCAGCCTCCGCATCCAACATGTCATTCTCCATCATTTCCACCAGCTTCAAAGTATTCCCACCAGTGAGGATATATTTTAGGGAAAAAGAGAAGATGTGATTTTGAGAAGAATATCAATACATATGGCCAAGATGGCTGAAGATGCTGATGCTGTGGCAAAAGTTGATGATCTGCTGAACAAAAAGTTGATCAAACTTGTGCATGGTCAAACTTGTGCAGGGTCAAACTTGTGCATGGTCGAAAGCTGTGACCTCTCCCCCATGCTTCTTCAAACTAAACTAAAAAGTACTAGGGCATCTGCGCAAGAATCCCAGCCGCAAACGCGCCACCGACTACGTAATAAATCCCACCCACATAATTACAGACGGATAAAATTTAAAGGTAACTGGTTATAGTTGTAACATACTGAGTTAAGCTAAATGGCTACTTCATACCGGCCCCTAATTGTTCTGAGTATATAACGAGGCATTACAAATAGACCTTACAAAAGGAGCTATAAAAGCTTAACATATATCAAAAAAAACAAAAAATAACATGCATTATATATCCGCATTCAGACTTCTTTAGCGATTCTTCCATCTTCATCTTCGCCTTCTGGAGGTAAGCATAACTTGGTTATTGGCCTTATTAAAACATTGTTCTTAGTCTGAAGTCGTACCGTGTGCACCAAACCCTTAACGTCAGACATGATACCCAGTATATACTCCAAAACACAAAAGTCCAAACTTTTGACAGCATGAAACTTCTTCCTCCATGTATGATCAATTCATGAATATGTTGTAACAATAATGTTGATATGTGAAAGTCTTTTGAGAGAATAATATGATTTCTAGCAATAACGTTCACTGTGATATTTTGTTTAATTTCCGGATCATTAGCAGAGATTTCAAATCTCAGCTCAAGCTTTGGCCATTCTCTGTCTGGCTTACAGAGAAATTCTGGTCCATTGATTCATTTCTTATTGCTCAAGAAGCAGTCTGCTGTTAGTCCTCAAGAAGCTTCATCCACAGGATTTTTCTTTGTGTTAACATATTTCCATTGTGAAACCTTAGTATTCCCAATACAAAAGAGATTCTGTTTGCTACAAATGTCAAAAAACGTTTGTTCTCGTTGTTGAAGTATTTAACCACCATTGTACTATCAGTCCAGAAGATAGATTCTTCCAGTTGAAGCTGTAGTTCCTTTTGCAGCATTATGTCAACGTTAACAGCTAAGACTGCGGCAGTAAGTTCCATTCTGGGAATCGTCATTTGCTTCAATGGTGCCACTCTGGCCATTCCCATTAAGAATGCAACATGTACTTCTTTGTAATCATTTTCCAGTCTTAGATATAAAACAGTACCGTAGCCACTTTCACTGGCATCTGAGAAATAATGCAGCTGTGCACTTCTGATCTTACCAAAGCTTGTAGGCTTCATGCAGTGGTCCACTTTGAATTCTGAGATCGTGTTGAGATCTGATAACCATTCTGTCCATCGGTGAGAGGAAGTTTGTGTTCTACTCTCATCCCATCCATGTTTTTCCTTACAAAGATCCTGCAAAATCAACTTGGCTGGCAGTGTAAATGGTGCAAGAAATCCCAAAGGGTCGTAAACAGAACCAATCACGGATAGGATACCCTTTCTAGTACATGGTCGCTCTTGAATCGAGATTCTGAACATGAACACATCTGTTTCAATGCACCAGTGCAGTCCCAATGCTCTATCCATTGGAAAATTGTCTTTGTCCAAATCCAACTCCCTGGTCTCCTTGGCTCTATCATCTGGTGGAATGCTTTCCAATACAACACGACTGTTGTTGATCAGAATCAGATCAGAATCAGAATCAGAATCACACTTTATTCACCAAGTATGTTTTGCAACATACGAGGAATTTCATTGGCCAGGTCAGTCAACAAATCACTCAAAAACACATTTTAACATGAACATCCACCACAGTGACTCCTACACATTCCTCACTGTGATGAAGGCGAAATAAAGTTCAAGTCCTTCCTTTTGTTCTTCCTTGGTCGGGGTCCTCGAGCCCTCCGTTGTCGGGATGGTCTTGACTCCCGTAGCCGGCGGCGTTCGGGCCCTCTGTGTCGAGGCATTCAGCTCCAGAATCAAGGGAATGGCAGCTCCCCCGCACCGTGCGATCGAACTTCACGTCGGGGCCGGTTGAACCTTCTGCAATGTTGGAGCTCCCGACTAGCCTCTCCCGAGACTGCGAGCCCTTGATGGTAAGTCCACAGTGGTCGCGGTGGGAGCGATCTCAGGCAAGGGATCTGCTCCGATGTTAAGTCCGCGCTCACGACAGTCCGAGGAGGCTTTCAGCTCCAGCGATGTTAGGCCACAGAACCCAGAGAATGTGATCCGAAAATTGATCACATCTCCGGAAAGGTAAGAACTTGAAAAAACTTTTCCCCGATCCCCTCCCCCCTCCCCCCACATAAAACAAACCGAAAAATATTAAAACCAACTTTTAACAAACTAAAAAATAACAAAAGGAAAGAAAAAACAAACAGACTGCCGGCAAGGCTGCCATCTCCCCGGCGCCCCTAGTGGTCACAATCCACTTGGAAAGCGTGAATCCTCCCTTATTGCAGAGGGAAGTCAGATGTTTTAACATTTGAATTGCTTCCTGCTCCATAGACATGGATTTTAAGCAATCATCCAGATAGAAATTATGCTTCACAGTGGTTATCACTTCCTCTGGAAAGTGAGCTTTATTATCCTCTGCGGTCTTCTTTAATGCAAAGTTCGCACAACTTGGTGATAACACTGCTCCAAAGAGATGTACCTTAATTCGGTATTTAACAAGATCTTGTTGTGCATCCCCTTCAGGGCACCATAAGAATCGTAAGCAATGTGTTTTTCTGATACTTTGACGATGAAACATCGCTGTAATATCAGCCATCAAAGCAATGGGTTCTTGTCTGAATTTAATGAGAATTCCAATGAGTGCTTCTTCAAACTAAACTAAAAACTATCCCACCCACATAATTATACGCAGATAAAATTTAAAGGTAACTGGTTATATTTATAACATACTGCATTAAGCTAAATGGCTACTACACCTGCCTTTCCCACCAACTCCCTCTAACTTTACAACCCAGCAGGATCTCAGTACTCAGCAATTCTGGAAACTTACACAATATTGATTTCCACTGCTTCACCATTGGTGGATATACTTTGAGTTGCCATGGCCTTTGGTGCCAATTTATTTTTTAAATATGCAGCTTGAAGGACCTTGGGAGGTTTCATTACATGAAATGCATGACATGAATTGACCTTATTGATTAATATAGCTGTTGTTAATGTAAACCAGAAAGGATTGAATAAAAAGTGGTTTACAGTAGACAGTTACCAGTTTGTGGCATTGTAGGAAAGTTCCAATGAATTTTTTACGTCGGAAAACAATAATCCTTAGTGAGTTACTAATCTTAATTGAAGCATAAAGTCAATTTGTTTTGGGGAAATTGACAAGTTAGCAGGCATTTCATCAAAAAAAGGCATCAGTAGGAGCTCAGATAATTAAACTTGGACAGTGAAAGTTAGAATTGGACAATATTCAGAATACTGCATTAAATCTATCTATCTGTCTATCCATACTTAACCAAAACTCTCATCTTGTCTTCTTCTGGTTTGCGTTGTTCTTAAATTTGCGCAAAAACGGTATGTGCTGGAGCTACGATCTTTCGCCACCATACTCACCATTCTCCTGTGCTGCAAGTGCACCAAGTTGTGTTCCGATCGGTGGAATATTACAAAAGTTATGAAGGATTAAATATCGTAAAAACCGCCCCTTCCGGCACCCGCTTTCAATCACTGGCGGCGAAGAGAATAATGCTGAAGGAGCGGAGTGAGCAGAATGTGGAGAGCGAGCTACGTCGGACATCACAACAAGCTGGGAGCCAGTGAGTGCGGCCAGCAGGCAGTCGGTGAGTGCGGCTGGAAGCCGGTGAGTGAGTGCAGCCGGGAGCCGCTGAGTGAGTGCGGCCGGAAGCCGCTGAGTGAGTGTGGCCGGGAGCCGATGAGTGAGTGCAGCCGAGAGCCGGTGAGTGAGTGCGGCCGGGAGCCATTTAGTGAGTGCGGCCGGGAGCCGCTGAGTGAGTGTGGCCGGGAGCCGTTGAGTTAGTGCCATTGGGAACCGTTGAATGAGTGCGGCCGGAAGCCGTCGAGTGAGTGCGGCCGGAAGCCTTTGAGTGAGTGCGGCCGGGAGCTGTTGAGTGAGTGCGGCCAGAAGTCATTGAGTGAGTGCAGCCGGGAGCCGCTGAGTGAGTGCGGCCGGGAGCCTCGATCCGCTGAGTGATGCCGGAACCGCTGAGTGAGGCCGTAACCTCCCACGCCGACACATCCCCCCTCCAATACACACCCCTCCCACCCCCCTCCCCCCCACCCCTCCCCCCCTCCCACACACACCCCTCCCCCCTCCTCCCACACACACCCTCCCCCCTACACACACACAGCTCCCCCCTCCACACACACCCCCCCTCCCACACACACCCTCCCTCTCCCCTCTCACATACAATCATCCCCCTCATACTGCAGGACGCTCCCCCCACTGGTCCCCGACAGCCCACGCCTGAAGACGTCCCCCTTCCCCAGCTGCAGGACGCACCTCCCTCACCCACCGATCCCAGACAGCCCCCGCCTGAAGTCGTGCCCCTCCCCCGGCTGCAGGGCACTCCCAGCTCCCCCACCGGCCCCGACAGCCCCTGTCTGAAGCCGTGCCCCTCCACAGGCTGCAGGACGCTCCCCCCACCGGCCCCTGACACCGGCCCGGGGAGGAGGGGAGATCAGGAGCACTACAACGGGGACCCGTTAGCCGCGCCTGCACAGTTGCGGGCTAAGGGTGAGTGGTGGAATATTGCGTTGGGGGACCATGCCTCCCGTGTGAGAATGGGATCCAACGGGTCCCACAATTAATCTAGTATAGTACATAACTAAAGCTGTCATCTTGTTATCTTCCGGTGTGTGTTGTGTTTACATTTGCACAAAAAAGGAACACGATAGTGCTACGATATTTCGCCACCTTTCTCATCATTCCCATGTGCTGCAAGTGCAACAAGCTTTGTTCCAATCGGTGGTATATTTTTAAAGTTATTAAGGTTTAAAAATCTTTAAAACCGCTCTTGCGCAGATTGGTCTCCACTCCTGTCAGTCATCGCCAGGAAGGCAACGGCCTTCCTGCACCATTGCCGCACAGATTGGCCACGTCAACTGTCAGTCACCAGCTGTACCCGCCTCTGCCCGACGTTGCCCAGCGCGGCTTCCGGTCGGTGCGGCTTCCGATCGGAGCGGCCTCCGGTTGGCGCGGCTTCTGGTCAAGGCAACCTCAGGTCAGAGGAGCGGCAACCTCGAGATCCTGGGGAGGTGAGGAGGGAGAAGGGGTTGAATTGGGGGAAGAGGAGGGGTAGGGAGGGAGAGAGGGGAAAGTGGGGGAGGTGAGGAGGGAGACAGGGGGATTGAGGGAGCAGAGGGGGTAGGTAGAGTGGGAGAGGGAAAGTGGGGAGGTGATGAGGGAAGATGGGGGCGTTGAGGGATGGGAGGGGTAGGGAAGGAGAGGGAGGGGAAAGTGGGGGAGGTGAGGATGGAGAGTGGTGGAGGAGAGGGAGAGGAGCTGGGTATGGAGGGGAGAGGATTTATGGAGGGAGGTAGGGAGTGACTGAGGGTATGTGAAAGGAAACTTGAAGGAAGGATAGGGGAGGGTAGGAGGAGAAGGGAAAGAAGAGAGAGGAGGTGAGGAGGGAGAGTGGGGGAGGAGGGGGAGTAAAGGGAGAGGAGGGGAAGTAGAGGGAGAGGAGGGGGGCGTGGGGGAGGTAGGGAGTAGGAAATGGAGGGAGTGGAGGGTAGTGGGGGAGGTGAGGAGGGATAGTGTGGGGATGGGGGGAGGTGAGGAGTGGGGGTGGTGGGGGATAGAATGATAGGAGGGGGTAGGAAGGGAGATGAGTTATGGAGGGAAGGACTGATGGTAGGGGATAGGAGGGTAAGGGAGGAATTGGGGTAGGGATGGAGGAGAGGGGAAAGAGGAGGGAGGGTGAAGAGGAGGGCAGAGAGTGCTGGGTATGAGGGGAAATGAGCCGCGCCTGCGCGGTCGGGGGCTATGGGTGAGTGGTGGAATATTGCGTTGGGGGAACGGGTTGCATTGGGGGACCAGGCCTCCCGTGTGACAGGGACCCAACGGGTCCCACTTAGTCTAGAGATACTTAATTTTGACAGTTTAATCATTGTTTCCCACCAATGATAAAGGTACATATGAAAACTAACATAGATCCAAAGCAATCTTGTCTATTCACCTCTCAAAAAACAAAAGACCTTTATCCATTCCAGTAAAAGTCGAAGGGTATTAAGGGCTACCTTTCAACTGGAGGATACCTAGATGTTGGTATAAACTAGATCCGTCTGATAACTGAGAAAAATGACTGTTCTGAAACCGTGAATCCATGCAAGTGCTCACCAGTGTAGTTGATATAAGGATTTGGAATTCGGGGGCTATGTTGAAGTAATTCATGAGTGGAAACAAGCCTAGAAATTTCTCACAAATTGTTCTGAAATAAGTTTGTTTAGGGACTACTGTAGGACTACAATAAAGGAATTCCAGGACTTTTTTTTAGTCTAACCTAATTTCTAACAGTCGTTCTTAAAATAAATTATGTCAACCTTCACTTGAACATCTTTATAAGGAATTGTTTAAACTGATTGAAAGCAGATCAAAATATCTTCCTTGATAAATTAGGTTTCACAATCAGCAAAAAAAAAGTGTTGAGCTTATACAGTTAGAATCACAAATATTTTAGATAATCACCTGAGGATATAAATCATCTAATTTCCTTATGGCTTCTTTCATTACCAAATTGCTGAAAGAAAAATCTTGTCTGAAATAAGTTGAGGGCAAACCCCAACGTTCTTAGAAATCAATAGACAATAGACGATAGGTGCAGGAGTAGGCCATTCGGCCCTTCGAGCCAGCACCACCATTCAATGTGATCATGGCTGATCATCCCCAATCAGTACCCCGTTCCTGCCTTCTCCCCATATCCCCTGACTCCGCTATTTTTAAGAGCCCTATCTAGCTCTCTTTTGAAAGCATCCAGAGAACCTGCCTCCACCACACTCTGAGGCAGAGAATTCCACAGACTAACCACTCTCTGTGAGAAAAAGTGTTTCTCGTCTCCGTTCTAAATGGCTTACTCCTTATTCTTAAACTGTGGCCCCTGGTTCTGGACTCCCCCAACATCAGGAACATGATTCCTGCCTCTAGCGGGTCCAAACCCTTAACAATCTTATATGTTTCAATGAGATCTCCTCTCATCTTTCTAAACTGCAGAGTGTACAAGCCCAGCTGCTCCATTCTCTCAGCATATGACAGTCCCGCCATCCCGGGAATTAACCTTGAAACAGGCAGCATGGAAGATGTGAGAACAAGGAAGGAATCTCTATTCCTCATTAAGTGTCAAATGCTTAATCAATCAGGGAAAGGGATTTCAGAGATCATCAGATCTCGTAATACCACCTCCAAGACATGAACACAATAGAAACATAGAAACATAGAAATTAGGTGCAGGAGTAGGCCATTCGGCCCTTCGAGCCTGCACCGCCATTCAATATGATCATGGCTGATCATCCAACTCAGTATCACGTACCTGCCTTCTCTCCATACCCTCTGATCCCCTCAGCCACAAGGGCCACATCTAACTCCCTCTTAAATATAGCCAATGAACTGGCCTCGACTACCCTCTGTGGCAGAGAATTCCAGAGATTCACCACTCTGTGTGAAAAAAGTTATTCTCATCTCAGTTTTAAAGGATTTCCCCCTTATCCTTAACCTGTGACCCCTTGTCCTGGACTTCCCCAACACCGGGAGCAATCTTCCTGCATCTAGCCTGTCCAACCCCTTAAGAATTTTGTAAGTTTCTATAAGATTCCCTCTCAGTCTCCTAAATTCTAGAGAGTATAAACCAAGTCTATCCAGTCTTTCTTCATAAGACAGTCCTGACATCCCAGGAATCAGTCTGGTGAACCTTCTCTGCACTCCCTCTATGGCAAGAATGTCCTTCCTCAGATTTGGAGACCAAAACTGTACGCAATACTCCAGGTGTGGTCTCACCAAGACCCTGTACAACTGCAGTAGAACCTCCCTGCTCCTATACTCAAATCCTTTTGCTATGAAAGCTAACATACCATTCGCTTTCTTCACTGCCTGCTGCACCTGCATGCCTACTTTCAATGACTGGTGTACCATGACACCCAGGTCTCGCTGCATCTCCCCTTTTCCTAGTTGGCCACCATTTAGATAATAGTCTGCTTTCCTGTTTTTGCCACCAAAATGCATAACCTCACACTTATCCACATTATACTGCATCTGCCAAACATTTGCCCACTCACCCAGCCTATCCAAGTCACCTTGCAGTCTCCTAGCATCCTCCTCACAGCTAACACTGCCCCCCAGCTTCGTGTCATCCGCAAACTTGGAGATATTGCCTTCAATTCCCTCATCCAGATCATTAATATATATTGTAAATAGCTGGGGTCCTAGCACTGAGCCTTGCGGTACCCCACTAGTCACTGCCTGCCATTGTGAAAAGGACCCGTTTACTCCCACTCTTTGCTTCCTGTTTGCCAGCCAGTTCTCTATCCACATCAATACTGAACCCCCAATGCCGTGTGCTTTAAGTTTGCATACTAATCTCTTATGCGGGACCTTGTCGAAAGCCTTCTGGAAGTCCAGATACACCACATCCACTGGTTCTCCCCTATCCACACTACTAGTTACATCCTCGAAAGATTCTATAAGATTCGTCAGACATGATTTACCTTTCATAAATCCATGCTGACTTTGTCCAATGATTTCACCACTTTCCAAATGTGCTGCTATCCCATCTTTAATAACTGACTCTAGCAGTTTCCCCACTACCGATGTTAGACTAACTGGTCTGTAATTCCCCGTTTTTTCTCTCTCCCTCCCTTCTTAAAAAGTGGGGTTACGTTTGCTACCCGCCAATCCTCAGGAACTACTCCAGAATCTAAAGAGTTTTGAAAGATTATTACTAATGCATCCACTATTTCTGGAGCTACTTCCTTAAGTACTCTGGGATGCAGCCTATCTGGCCCTGGGGATTTATCGGCCTTTAATCCATTCAATTTACCCAACACCACTTCCCGGCTAACCTGGATTTCACTCAATTCCTCCAACTCCTTTGACCCGCGGTCCCCTGCTATTTCCGGCAAATTATTTATGTCTTCCTTAGTGAAGACGGAACCAAAGTAGTTATTCAATTGGTCCGCCATATCCTTGTTCCCCATGATCAACTCACCCGTTTCTGACTGCAAGGGACCTACATTTGTTTTAACTAATCTCTTTCTTTTCACATATCTATAAAAACTTTTGCAGTCAGTTTTTATGTTCCCTGCCAGTTTTCTTTCATAATCTATTTTTCCTTTCCTAATTAAGCCCTTTGTCCTCCTCTGCTGGTCTCTGAATTTCTCCCAGTCCTCCGGTATGCTGCTTTTTCTGGCTAATTTGTACGCATCATCCTTCGCTTTGATACTATCCCTGATTTCCCTTGTTATCCACGGATGTACTACCTTCCCTGATTTATTCTTTTGCCAAACTGGGATGAACAATTTTTGTAGTTCATCCATGCAGTCTTTAAATGTCTTCCATTGCATATCCACCGTCAACCCTTTTAGAATTAATTGCCAGTCAATCTTGGCCAATTCACGTCTCATACCCTCAAAGTTACCTTTCTTTAAGTTCAGAACCATTGTTTCTGAATTAACAATGTCACGCTCCATCCTAATGAAGAACTCAACCATATTATGGTCACTCTTGCCCAATCAATGAAGGAATTGCTTCAGTGAATACATGGGACTAGTATGTCTACTACTCCATACCTAAATGGAGTAACTCAATACTACTATCATTTCAACCATATTATGGTCATTGCATTAAAGGCAGATTCTTGCCTCTTCTTTAGTTTCTGGAAATCTTCCCTCCCCCCCCCTCTCCGCCCCCCCCCCCTCCCCCCCCCCCCCCCCCACGATGTGTCCCAAAGAGTCGCCACATACTGGACGCCAACAAGTTACAAAGTATTCCGTTTAGTCCCTAGTGGTCACCTTTGATCCTGCCACCCCCACCCCCCCCCCCCCCCCCCCAAATGTGTTCCCCTTTTTTTTCGGTGGTGCATGCAGCACTCACGTGGTCCTGTCCGACCTCCGGCATCTGCCCTGTCCGTCCGACCTCTGGCACCCACGCAGCCCGTCTGACTTCCAGCATCCACGCAGCTCGTTCGACCTCTGGCATCCACGCAGCCCGTCCGACCTCCGGCACCCTCCATCGACCGCCAATTTTTGTGTTTAATTTATGCATAATTTGTTTTTATGTGCTTGTCTTTGTGTCTGTCATGCTGCTGCAAGCAAGATTTTCATTTTACCTGTACCTCACTGTACTCATGCATATGATAACAAACTCAACTTGAACAATGTGAACTTGTTCATAGTATCTCTCTAAAGACTGCATGTATTCACTATCAATGCTCAAGGGTTCCTAAGATTACAGTGCCCTCCAGTGAATTTGTGAGGTACTGAAAATTACCATCGTATAACTTTATTTTGTTCATTGTATACTGACAGCAATCTCAGGGATAAAATAAGCTACATGTAAGAACATAAAGCCACAAAATATAAAACCAATTGAATAATTATACTCCTCAAAATGTGCTATTTTAAAAATAAATGTTATGCTATTTTGAAGTAACTTTTATATAATTATTTTAGGTTTTATAATTGTGGACAATTATGGCAAATATATTTTAAAAAGCTTCATTTTTCAGTTTGCTTCAATTACAAATATAAACTTCACTAGTCAGATTACATGATTAGAAAACTTAGTTGTATAATTTTACAGGTATCTTTTCTTACAGGTACACCTCAAATACATAACATCCCACCACAAGACATGTTCAGGATCAGGATTTGGATTGAGTCACAGTAGAAACTCACCCTGGTCCTCCTGTGGTGTGAAGGGGAAATTCCAAGGCATGATTAGCAAAGCAAAAAGTAATGGGTCTAATATACCTGCTACTGCTATTCAAATCCGGCAATGCTTCAAGTGTGCTTTTGCCTTCGACGGGACAGGCAAGGATATCGTATATCATCATTTTGTGGAAGAATGTCAGTATTTCATTTTTCCAGGTAATCGTTTACAGGGAAAAATCTAGTTGAAAACATTTGCAAGAGCACATTCAATATTAGACGTTGCAGGTTAAATGTTTGGGAATAATTGGATTAGAATGCAGACATACTTTAGTAAATTTAGTCCAATTGAAAATACGTGAAATTTTATGTTTATGCATTTATTAATCGTTTTCTTGTTACAGTTTATATTTATAAATTTCAAGATAAATGTTTATTATGAAAACTATAAACACCCTCCTGCCAGTAGTGATACTGTCTCAAGGCATGTACCATTGGGCGTGTACTTTCAGCATAACAGCTTGCACAGGCATCTTCCATTATAAACAGAGACTTGGGAATGTATAATGGAAGCAGTTGACGGCATGTGCATGCAGGCGGAAAGATTTTTAAATAATATCATAATTTAATAATCACTATATAACAGAGGGTTAAATTAAACTTTGATAAAAATTGTAATTGTATATGTAATGTAAAGGAATATGTAATATGTAATTGATATGTAATTGTAAAGGAATACGTAATTTTCTTTTAAATGATATGTAATTGAGAATTTGAAGAAAATTATGTTACAAGCTTCTTTGTAAGTGTAGTGACGTGGAATAAGGAAAACCAAATAAATAAAAATGAAATATAATTAATCAATGACAAATTTATTCATAGATTACAGTGTATGCAAATATGCAGCGTTACACTGACCCAAGTCCTTCTTTTAAATCAAATCTTGTCATATATTGCTCCAATGGGCTATCTCTCTTTTCTGCACTGCCACCAGATTTGAGCATGATCCGAGCAATACCGTAAAGATGCAGTATTCCCACCGGCTCAATTTTACATCTTTTATTGGAATATGCTAATCTACATACAAACATTTGCAAAAGAACTGCTGTGGAAGGATGACGTGTCCTGTTGGTTTCCAGCACTATTATAAACAGAACCCACAGACAGCCTCCTTGTTATAAGTCTAGGTGAGGAGTTTGAGATGAGGTGACAGTGGCCACAACAAATTCTGTTCTAACACATTACTAGACCAAGTGGGACCTATTGGGTCCCGTCCCCTTAACACTCGGTTGTGGGGTGGGGGTGGGTGGCCTGCAGCATCACACACTCACTAACCACCCCCCTTGATATTATACATTGGCTCCTATTACCCCATTCCCGCCCTATCCACTGACGCATAGCCTCCAACTCGCAGGTGCATCTAGAGAGGGAGGAGGGGTAGAGAGGGCAGAGATAGAGGGGGCAGAGACAGAGAGAGAGGGGCAGAGACAGAGAGGCAGAGACAGACAGGGGGGGAGATGGGGGGTGGAGAGGGAGGGAGGGGTGGAGAGAGGGGTTGGGGGGGAGAGGGTGGGGGTGGAGAGAGGGGGATGGAGAGAGGGGGGGGCAGAGTGGGGGAGAGAGGGGAGTAGGGGGGGGAGAGAGAGGGGGGGGGAAGAAGGGGGGGTGGAGAGATTGGGGAGAGGGGGGTATGGGTGGTAGGGGGTAGAGGGGTGGAGAGAAGGAGAGGAGGAGGAGGGGGGGGGGGGGGGGGGGGGGAGAGGAGGAGGAGGGGGGGGGGGGGAGAGGCACCCGACCCGAGACAGACCCGACCAGAGACGGACCCGAGGGCTCTAGTACAGGGCCTGACTTGCTCGTTCTTCACTCGCAGCGCATGGGACACGGTTGAGCCGCCGCAGTCTTCAACTATGATCTTTGGTCTTCAGTCGACGGCCCGACTTTTGAATAACATGGGGAGAGGAAGGGGTGGGGGGGTGACGTCACTCACAGCGCGAGCAAGAACGGCAGGCAGGCAGATTCATTGTGACGTCATCAGCCAAAGCCAGCTGGTTTTATTTTCAAAGTTTCTTCAGATTTATGAACATTTTGATTAATGACTCGAGAAATAATGCATGAATCTTTCAGATAATACGATTTCGGAGTCCACGGGATAAATCTCTACCGGAATATGTAAACATTTTACCGTTTTCACTTCGTTTTTTCGAGAAGATGTGATTATACATACACACACATACACACACACACACACACACATCCAAGATCAGAGTTTTATAATTATAGAGATATTATTGAGTTAATAAAGGGGGGGAAAAATTCACAATTTCATTCCGCAATGTAGAACACCAAACAGAGGGAGAAATCTATAGATGATTCAGTGATGAATACAAGAACAGCACAACTATAATGATTTTAACTATCCCATGGTGGCTGGGAATCAAGGTGATTTATATTGCCAAAGTATATGGCCTGGAATCAATATGATATATGTATATTGACAAAGTATAAAATCAGAAAATGCTGAAACACTCAGCAGATTAGACAATGGAGAGAAATATGGTTAATATTTCAGATCAAAGATTCTTTTTCTGAATTGGAAAAATTAGAAAACATAAATAGGTTGTTTATGAAGCCATCTGATCGAGAGCTTAATGGGAAGTTAAACAGAGAGAACACGTGAAAAGGGACAGGTAGAAAATGTGCAGTAAATGCCCAGCAAAACAGTCCATGTTAGTGGAAACAGAAAAACTGAATCAACATTACAAACGTACAGTAGAATTGGCCTGTTAATTTCAATTTTGAATACACAGGGATTTGGCATTGCAAGTAGAGTGCAAATAAGGCATATGTATGCTTTCCCTCGTTGGTCAGGCTATTGAGAATAAGCCAAGAGATCATTATGAGACTGTGAGAGTTAGGATGGGTGGCACTTGGAGTAATGCATGCAGTTCTGGTTGCCACATTATAGCAAGGCTGTAATGGCTTTGAAGAGGTTTTTGCATAAGGTTTACCAGAATGCTGCCTGGATTGGGAGGTATTAGCTAAATGGCAAAATTGGACGAACTTGGATCGTTTTCACTGGAATGTTAAGGTTGAGGGGAGACCTGACAGAAGTATATAAAATTAAGAGAGACATCGATAGGGTAGACAGTCAGAACTTTTTTCCCCAGGGTGGAAATGTCAAAGACTAGAGACTATAGCTTTAACGTGAGAGGGGAAAAGTTTAAAGGAGATGTACAGGGCTATTGTTTTTACATAGAAAATAGTGAGTGCCTGGAACATCCTGACTGGGGTGGTGGGTAAGGCAGATACGATAGTGGTATTTAAGGGGCTTTTAGGTAGGCACATGGAAATGCAAGGAATATATCATGTGCAGGTAGATGAAATTAGTTTATTTTGGCATCATGTTTGGCACAGACATTGTGGGCCAAATAGCTGTTCCTGTGCTGCACTGTTCTATGTTCTATGAGGTTAGACTCAATATCAAAGTCATTATTGAGTCTCGCCTTCAATATCCACTGCAGATGGAAGATGAGGTGCTATTCCTCAAGTTGATATTTGGTCTCATTATAACAGTGCAGAAAGCCAGAGACAGATTAGTGAATTGTAAGATTAAATTGAGAAGTAACAGGAAGCTTATGATTGCACATATGAACTGAATGGAAGTGAAATGCAAAGTCAGTCTCAATTTGTTTTTTTTCCATTGAAGAGGAGAATCACATTGTGTAAACCTGAATGCAATACATTAGATTGAAAGAAGTGCAATTGAATCATTACTTCACCTTGGGAGGATTGTTAGAATTGTGGGATGAAAGAGTGAAAAGGACAAGTGTTGCATTTGCAATAGTCTGGGAAAGTGCCAGTAGAAAAGGAATGGTTGGTGAAGCTGGAAGAGCACAGCGAGGTGTAGAGAAAGGAATACTACAGGTGTGTATTGAAGGAAGAACATACTTGTGAAAGGGGAAGTGCTTAAAATGTTCACCAGATTGATTCCTTGCATCAGATTTTGTTCAATGCGATTAAACAATGAGCACACTTGAGTTCAGAAGAATGTGTGATAATTTCATTATCAAAGCAATATTCTACAGGGCTTGAAAAAATAGATGCAATGATGATTTTCTTTAATGTGTTGCCTGGAATCACTGTCTTAAAATAAGGGAGTATTGGCATTTCAGGACAAGGAAGAAATGTGTTCACCTTGATAGGGTGAGTCTTTGGAAGTCTCTACCTCAGTGGGATGCAGGAGCTCCGAGGTGAGACTTAGATTAATGGTGGAAACACAGGCCCTCCACCTTTTGTGAACACAGCGACGCAGATCAACTTGTTTGGATTCGTTAACAGTTTTGGATAGAAACGCTATGTAATTGCGGTGGAAGTGCAATTTTGCACCAAGGACGTTAAAATGGTTCACAAAGCAGAATGTCACCTTGAGAATGGGCTAGGGTAGAAGAGCTCCATAGCTGAGGTGGCCATTTGCGTGGATGTCATTGCTTGTCTGCGTCTGCGAAAGGAAAACGCACCGGCAGTTGCTCCGGGGGGGAGAGACCACCTTCGTCCTTGTGCCCCGGAGCGCGCGGCTCGGCGCGGAGAGACCACCTTCGTCCTTGTGCCCCGGAGCGCGCGGCTCGGCGCGGCGGTTGGAGACCAACGGTCGGGGCGCGGGCTGAGCTGAGCGCCTCTGCTCCCCTGAAGGAAGGACCGCCTGAGCTGACCGCCTCTGCTCCCCTGAAGGAGCGGTGCAGCGCGGAGACAGGTCGCCATGGTTACCGCATTGACGGTCTGCACCAGAGGGGGAAGATGGTCATGTGCTGAGGCAAAATGGCGGCATGTTGGACGGAGGATGTAGTCTGAACCCATCACCAGCACCGGTAATCGATCTTTACAATACACCGTTCCAGTGCGGTTCATGGTGCACACATCCCTTGTATTGTGTCCTTTTTTGAAATCGTATTTTTTTTAACGTTATTTTGCATAAATCCATGATATATATTCTGCCTTATTCACGAAGACGGCCTCTGATCGGAATAAGATGTTTTGTTTTTCTTTTCAGTTATTTAGCAAGTTAAGAGATTAAGCTTCAGATATGTAATCAATAGCATTTAACTATTTTTCTTGTTTAGAGAAGGAACGATTGGGTGTCCTTACGCGCATGAGGCGGGTGTCTGGCATTGGCGTAAATGAGCCGGTGACTGGACGCTGAGGAGCTGCAAAAGGAGAGAATCGGATTCCCAGCAATGATGGCTCTAAGTGTGTTTGGTAAGTTCCACGGAAAAACTTGAATACAAAGCCAAACGATGTCTCTATTTATTCTTCTCGGATGGAAAGGGTTGCAATAGGTCTGCGAAAAGGTCTTTTTTTTAAAACGGTTTTGCAGAAATTACGGAAGGTCATTGTGTTTATTGCTTAAATTTAAGGGTGTGTGCAGCTAAAACATAGTATAACAGTGAAATGAAGAGTTCAATTGTAGAACTTTTCATACAACGAGCGTTTGTTTTATTTACAGTATGCAGGTTGCGGTCGGAAAACGAGTAATTTAAATATTCAGTAAACAACATTGTACATTAATCCAAAACTGCCTTAAACTGTGGAATTGAAATCCCCATCCAAATATTATTTAGGGAAGATGAGTTAAAGATAATAGTGTAAGTAATATTTAATGTAACACAAATATTCCAACTAAACTTATTTTTAATCAGCGATACTGATTTGGAAAATATTTCTAACAAAAATGGCTTTTTAATTTTCTAACACTAAAGGCTGTGTTTTTTGTTGATCGGAGTGTTAATGTGATTTGTAAAGCAGAATACAGTTTAATTTGTTTTTATTTCATCATCTGCTTAACAACAAATTAATTCATAAAATTAAAATAAAGTAATCTACAGTTTGAGTTGATCTAACCTGGAAATTTATCCTTGACCAGATTGACGATGAAACTAAACATATGTTTTGCATTGTCCGTGTAGCTTGAACTTCAAATCTTTTCAATGGTCAGATTTTTCATATCAGAGCAGGCCGTATACATTACTGATTCAGGTAAACAAGGTTGGTTTATTTCAGTATTACAACATTTACAATAACAGGAGAAGATTTGTGCTGATGGCATGCCTATAATAAGAGCATTCTAAAGTAATCCTTTGGTACTACTTTTCCTGTTATGTTGTCACTTGCGGCTATGAATCTTGCAACTGATTATTAGATTGAAGTCTTACTGCAAAGAGGACATATGTTTAAACTCACAGTTCAGTGCTATACTTGGAGACTCCTGCCCTGTCAGGTGTGCCTCTTTTTTGTCAGTTATCAGATGAAGAGCATGCAGTAACCCAAGCAACAACAGCTTTCAAAACAAAAATTGGATCACTGTTACATTGGATATGTGACTAGACTTCAGATGTACTCCACTGACAATGAAATTACCTTGGGACAACCTAACATTAAAAAATGTACTCAAAATCTTTTCACTCTTTTCAAATATGTACATTTTTAAGTGACTTGGTTTCTGCTGGATTGTAGATATTGTAGGTATATTTCAGTAATTCTTGACAAATGGGTAGTAAAAATCTTTAATCTTGGGCTATTCCTTAGCCCTTCACACTTTTTTGTCTCCTTTTCACCTCGAGCCTTTATTCACTAATCTGTCAATCATCCATTTCACCTGTATCCATGTATCACTTGCCCTCCCTTTTCCAGCTTTCTCCTCTCTACTCCATCAGTCTGATTTCCCCCCACAGATGCTGCCTGACCTGCTGAGTTCCTCCAGCTTTTTCCTCAAGATTTCAGCATTTGGTTTCCTGTCTCCATATAGACATACCTGTTTTTATAACCAGTAATATAACACACAAGATAGTAGTTTATCCCATTTTGTGTTATTATTAAGTTGCAGCAAGAAAAATATAAAAGTGTGCCATCAACATGGTGCAAATGGAAAGGGAAGTTCTATAAACAGTTTTCTCATGACATATTGAGGGTATCATAAGTCAGAAGTATATTTCCCAAAAGACTGCTCCCTTCATGGACCCCCCACCCCCTTGTTATAACCTTTATTCTATCCGTTAAACATACACAATCCCTTAAACATGGCATATCATGCTTACAAATAGCTTTGCCACAAAAAGTACTGGATCCTGTTTTCATCTACCAAGACTGGTTAGTTATTCCAGGATCATCCTGAAAGATATGTCTAACCTCTCTCATGTGTTCTTTATGGCAAACTGTCATTTTGTTCCTTTATCTTCTCCACCATCTCCTCCAGCAATACTATGTCATAGTTCATGGACATATTTGTTACTGATATTCCAACCGTCTTATCAGCTGCCAGGCTCCCTTCTTTTGGCTCGCCCAAACCAAACCTTCAGGTTTCCTCCCAGTTCTTTCCACTAACCAATTTCCATTTTTGACCTCCATGTTAACTGATACTGCTAACAGTTCTTTCCCCATTGTATGCTGAAATCTCCCATTTCCTGAAAAAGTACTTGCCGCATTTTATTTGCTGACAAATTACTGCAATGTTCTATCCTTTTTCTTCCCAATGTTGTTGAGCACATAGTTCTTTGAAATTTGCTTCAGTTTCTCTTTTCAGATCTCTGTCGCATTTTCTCATTAGGTTTTCACCTTTGCTGCATTACCAGAAGGGGTCTCAGCAAAGCCATTATAGAGATGCACTGCTATTTGTGGAAAGATAATCTACCTTTCTTGCCCATTTTGCCTCCCTGGTAATTTTGTGCATTGTTTATTGTGCCATCTTCCACTGCATTTCCAAAGTTGGGTCAGGCTTCGCATGTTTTATTCCATTTTTATTTGTCCAAATATAGACATGGAATCTCAGGCAATGGCTTATCTTCTGATGTTTGGGTCATTATCTCTGTGCCTCAAGGTTCAATTCTTGGCTTCCCCACACTTGTTTCACAAACAAACATCTGAACCACATGTTAACAATGCATATTTCTACCTCACCTGCACCTCTATTGAACCCTCCACGCTCACTAAATTGTAAGTGTTTGTATGACATACATTGCTGAGTGAGCAAAAACTTTCCTGAGTGAGCAAAAACAGTATGACAAGATTAATGCAACACAATTCTGTTCTGTTTTCAGGTCTTTTCCCCTCTTCTCTATAATGTCCTTCAACATTATAACTATTTAGGATATCTGTACAGCTTTAGTTTTGGTCTTGGGGTCATCTCCTAATTTAGTTGGTGATAAATTCTTGGAATAGTCCTGCTAACCTTCTCTTATACTGAGATACCAGTTAAAACCTATCTTTAGAACCAAGCTTATGATCACCATCTAGTGTGGCTTGGAGTGAAACTTTAATTGATACACTGCTGCAACTAATGTGTTTGCCCTCCACCTTCACCCAGTAGGGTGCAAAGTAAGAATTACAAAAACAAATACCTGTAGATTTAATCTATGTTTATAGTAAGGATAGTATGAGAAGGTGAGTGAAAATAAATCTCTGTAGTTGAAATGCATGAAACAATAGTTTGAGAAATTTTGCATTATGTAATAATTTTCGCATTAAGGATGCAATAGAAGCACAAGCTGTTATTTTACAATTCCTGGCCTATCCTGACCAATTGCTCTTGACTCGGTGGACTGCAGTTGGTGAAATTGCTCTTGAGTTTCTATGCCCAAGAGGATGTCTATGAGCATTTGATTTGTAAAATGTATGAAGCTGCACCTTCTGCAGACAGCAATTCCTGTTGTGCTCTCTTGAGTTAAGGATATGAATTGTGATGGGCATTGGTTATGATTTATAATAAAGACAGGTGGTGAAATGTGGGTGATGAAAACACAGCCTGCAAGGAAGCAAACACGAAGTATGCTATTTTAAATGTTATATTGTATTAATCCCATAAGTAAACAAACCCCTGGGAAAGAGTAATAATAATACATTTTATTTATGGGCGCCTTTCAAGAGTCTCAAGGACACCTTACAAAAATTTAGCAGGTAGAGAAAAAACATGTAAGGGGAATGAAATAAATAGTAGAGACATGACTAGTACACAAAGTAAAGACAGAATACAATTCAAAACACAATATGAGGCAATTAATGCACAGATGAAAAGGGAGGGGGACGTGGGGCTAAGGATAGGCAGAGGTGAAGAGATGGGTCTTGAGGCGGAACTGGAAGATGGTGAGGGACACGGAATTGCGGATCAGTTGGGGGAGGGAGTTCCAGAGCCTGGGAGCTGCCCTGGAGAAGGCTCTGTCCCCAAAACTGCGGAGGTTGGACTTGTGGATGGAGAGGAGACCGGCTGAGATGTGGATCTGAGGGACCGTGAGGGTTGGTAGGGGGAGAGGTCAGTGAGATATGGGGGGGGGGGGGGGGGCAGATGGTGGAGGGCTTTGTAGGTGAGGATCAGGATTTTGTAGGTGATCCGGTGGGAGATGGGAAGCCAGTGAAGTTGTTTGAGGACTGGAGTGATGTGATGCCAGGATTTGGTGTGGGTGATGAGTGGGGCGGCTGCGTTCTGGACCAGTTGGAGTCAGTTGATGTAGGTGGAGCTGATGCCAAGGAGAAGTGAGTTGCTATAGTCCAGTCGGGAGGAGATGAAGGCATGGATGAGTCTTTCAGCAGCGGGAGGTGTGAGAGAGGGTCTGAGTTTGGCGATGTTGCGGAGATGAAAGAAGGAGGTTTTAATGACATGGCGGATGTGAGGCTCAAGGGAGAGGGTGGAATCAAAGATCACGCCAAGGTTGCGGGCCTGGGGAGATGGGGAGACAGTGGTACCGTCGATGGTGAGAGTGGGGTTATTGAATTTGCTGAGTGTGACTTTGGAGCCTATGAGGAGGAATTCTGTCTTATCGCTGTTGAGTTTGAGGAAGTTATGTTGCATCCAGGTTTTTATAGCTGACAAACAG
Organism: Leucoraja erinaceus; assembly: GCF_028641065.1. Lineage (NCBI taxonomy): Eukaryota > Metazoa > Chordata > Chondrichthyes > Rajiformes > Rajidae > Leucoraja > Leucoraja erinaceus. Next base: position 22,660,877 of record NC_073383.1, read on the forward strand.
GAGTTGATATGGGAGAGGGGAGGGTTGTGGGGGGATTTGGTGCCGAGGTAGATCTGGGTGTCATCGGCGTAATAGTGGAAGTCCAGGTTGAAGTGGCGGAGTATCTGACCAAGGGGGAGGATGTAGATGATGAAGAGGAGGGGGCCGAGTACGGAGCCTTGGGGAACGCCTTGAGTGACTGTGGCTGTAGCAGAGGTGTGGTTGTGGAGAGAGATGGTGGGATCTGTTGGAAAGGTAGGAACGGAGCCAGCTGAGTGCAGAGCCTTCAATGCCGAGGTCTTTGAGTCTGGTGAGCAGGATGTTATGGTTCACTGTATCGAAGGCTGCGCTCGGGTCGAGGAGGATGAGGATGTTGAGGGAACCAGTGTCAGTAGAGGTGAGGAGGTCGTTGAGGACTTTGAGGAGAGCAGTTTCTGTGCTATGGAGGGGGCGAAAGCCAGATTGGAGGGGTTCAAGTAGGTTATACGCAAGGAGGTGGGAATGAAGTTGCGACACACCGATACGCTCCAGGGTTTTTGTAAGAAAGGGGAGGTTTGAGATTGGGCGGTAGTTAATGAGAGAGGAGGGATCAAGACCAGGTTTCTTTAAGATTGGTGTGACAGCAGCAGTTTTAAAAGCGGAGGGGACAATTCCTTGGGACAATGAGGAGTTGAAGAGATTAGTGAGGTAGGGGCAGAGAACGGGGAGGCAGGACCAGCAGGGGAGTGGGGAGAGGGTCGAGGGAGCAGGTAGTGGGTTTGGAAGAGCTGATGAGTTTGGAGATTTCAATAGGGGTGACCAGGTCAAACTGGGAAAGGGAGCAGTGTGGAGGAGGGGTAAGGAGGTCAGTGGAGATGTTGAAAGGAGGGGCCTTGGTAGGTGGTGGAGTAGATGCTAGGGAGTCGGGTACAGGGGATAAAGATTGATAGATGGTGCTGATTTTATCAGCGAAAAAGTGGAGGAATGAGTTGCAGAGATCCGGAGTAGAGGTAGGGAGAGTGTTGGCTCGAGGCTTGAGGAGGTTGCCCACTGTGGAGAAGAGGGTTCTGTGGTTTAGGCAGGGATCAGTGAATATGGAGGACAGGTAGGCAGATTTTGCAGCAATGAGGGCATCTTTGTAATCAGTGAGGTGGAGTTTCAAGCTTCAAGGTTGTCTGTGAGAGATGATTTCTTTGTGAGTCGTTCAAGTCGGCGACCAGTCTGTTTCAGTTTACGAAGTGCAGGTGTGTGCCAGGGTGAAGATGTGTTGAAAGTTACGGTTCTTGTTTTGAGGGGGGGCCATAGTGTTAAGGGAGGTAGACAAGGTGGAGTTGAGATGGTTTGTGAGATCATCAGGTGAGATGGGGGCTGAGTCCAGGGGGAGAGTGGTGGAGAGCGGGTCAGAGAGATGGTGGGGATCAATGGATTTTAGATTACGGAAGGTGATTTCTCGGAGGAAGCGGGGGTGAGGTGTCGGAGAAGGGATGGTGAACCATATAAGCTTATGATCAGAGAGGGGGAAGAGGCATGGATGGAGGTCAAGTACCGGTTGATTTGTGGAGCAGACCAGGTCAAGGATGTGACCTTTGTCATGGGTGGGAAAGGTGACGTGCTGAGTGAGAGAGAAGTTGTCAAGTAAAAAGGTGAATTCAGATGCGAGCTTGCAGGTGGGGGAGTCCATGTGAATATTTAAGTCACCAAGTAGCAGCAGACGTGGGGAGAGGGATGAGGCAAGTGTGAGGAGTTCAGTGAAGTCAGATAGGAAGGAGGGGTTTGATTTAGGTGTCCGGTAAATGAGGGTGACTGTCATGGAGGAAAGGGCTTTGAAGGCGAGGAATTCAAATGATGCTACTGGGGGGAAGGTGAGTTCAGTGATCCGAAAATTCTGGTTGAAAATAACAGCGAGGCCACCTCCATGGCGGGAGGGGCGGGGTTTGGAAATGTAATTAAATCCAGGTGGGGATGCTTGATTGAGGGAGAAGAAGACATTGGGTTGTTGCCAGGTCTCAGTGAGCAGAAGGAAGTCCAGAGTGTTGTCAAGGATTAGTTCATGGAGGGCAAAGGCTTTGTTGTTGAGTGACCTGGTGTTGTGGAGGGCAAAGTTGGCATTATGAGAGGGTGGAGGGATGGGGGCAGGCTGGAGAGATCTGAGGTCCCGGTTGACAGTGCGTGCGGTTAGCTGGGATGGGGGGTGACGCAGTTGAGGGGGGGCAGAGCGTGGTAGTGAGCAGATGGATGGAATGGAATGTCCGTGGTTGAAGTAAACAAGCCTGCGCCGAGAGCCTCTGTGGATGAAACGGGGTCGACGCAGAAGTCTAAGCTGTTTAATGACTTGGATGCAGGATGGGATGTGGTTGTTGAAGAAACCAGTCATTTGTAGAGTTGAATATTTGAGCATGATGGTGAGGGTGCAGAGAGGTGTCCAGCGGTGCAGGTGCAGGTGGAGAGAGTATCCAGCGGTGAGGGAGCAGAGAGGTTGGCCAGCAGAGCGGGTGCAGTGAGGTGTCCAGCATTGAGGGAGCAGATAGGTTGTCCAGCAGAGCAGGTGTAGAGGTAGTCCAGTGATGAGGGTGCAGAGAGTATCCAGCAGTGCAGGTGCAGAGAGGTTGTCCAGCAGTGCAGGTGTAGAGAGGTTGTCCAGCGGTGCGGGTGCAGAGAGGATCCAGCTCCCTCACTGGTGCAGGGAGGTGTCCAGCGTCAATGATGCACAGGCACAGGAGGTGCCCAGCGTCCAGCATCGATGGTGCACAGGCACAGGAGGTGTCCAGCATCGATGGTGCACAGGCACAGGAGGTGCCCAGCGTCCAGCATCGATGGTGCACAGGCACAGGAGGTGTCCAGCATCGATGGTGCACAGGCACAGGAGGTGTCCAGCGTCGATGGTGCACAGGCACAGGTACAGGCTGGGAACAGACAGGCAGGTAGGTAACAGACGGGGGGGGGGGGAAACAGCGGGCGGAGAAGCGGCGAACAGTCAACGCCAGCATCCTCTCCGGGCAGCGTGCAGGGATTCTAGCGGTTCTGGCGGCTAGCAGCTAGCAATATAGGCCGCAAGGCGATCATTCAACGGCCAAAAAACACCGCAGACCGGAGCGACCCTGGTCCCACGTCAGGTGGTAGGTCAAGACCTCGTCCAGGATGGAAATAAACCTCAGTCGGCAATTGAAGCAGTTGAAGCCGATTCGCGGTAAGGGACCGTTGTTAATTTGAATCTCCCGCTGCCGCCATTTTTTTCCCGAAAAAAAATGAGGATGACTGTCATGGAGTGAGTATAATCTGATAGAATTTCAAATTCAGTTTGAGAGTGAGAAACTCGTGTCTTAATAAAGGTAATTACACTGGCGTGAGTTCAGAGTTTGCTAAAGCGGAGAGGAAAAATATATTAAATTAGTGGCTCTGCAGTGGCAATCATTCAAATAGATATTTCATAAACTTTGTTTAAGTGTTATTTAAGAGTTAAGCGCTCTAGGAATATGATGTGTGGCCACCTAAGAATGTTAGGGATATTAAATTGAAAGAATACATTGCAATGAAGATTAGTAGTAGGCCAATAAATTTTGGACATTTTTAGAAAGCTGCAAAGAATAACAAAGTATATGAGCAAACTAAATGCTGTAAAAACAGATAGTAAGAGCTTCTGTGTAGGAAGGAACTGTAGATGCTGGTTTAAACCGGACAGACCCAAAAGGCTGGAGAAACAGTGGGTCAGGCAGCATCACTGGAGAAAAGGAATAGGTGATGTTTAAGGTTGAGACCCTTCTTCAGACTGAGAGTCAGGGGAAAGGGGAGTTTCTGATGTACAAAAGGAAGATAATTGCTAAATTAAACACTGGTCCTTTAGAGGATGGGACTGGGGAAATAATGTTGGGAAATAGAGGAAAGATATAGAATCTACATTATTTTTAGGTTGACCATTACAGTGGAAGATAATAAAAATATCCCAATGCTAGCACATAATTAAGGGATAAAGGATGGCAGGAATTTAAAACAATCTTCTGGACTTAAAAAATAGGTTAACCAGTGGAGGATGGCCTGTATCCTAGGGTGTCAAAAAATGCCTACAGAGAGAGTAGATATATTAGATGTGATTATCAAACTTCCCTGTATTCTGGAGAACTTTCAGGGGATTGGAGCACAAATATAACATTACTGTTCAAAAAAAGAGCGACACAGAAAGTAAGGAAATATACACCAGTTAGCATAACTCCATCCTTCTGGAAATGTTGAAATCTATTAGAGAGGTCATTTAGCAGGACATTTAAGAAATTGATCAAGTCGAATAGATGTGGTTTAAGATAGGGAAGTGGTGTTTGATAATTTTGTTAAGAGTTCTTTGAGGATGGTAACATACAGGATGGATAAGAGGGAATCAAATGATGTAACATATTCCATAAAGTATTTACAAAGGTGCTATGTAAAAGGTAAGTGCACAACTCCAGAGCGCATGGGCTAATGGCAGGAGGGAGTAGAGGACAATGCATTAATTGGGGAGAGACTAGCGAATAGTGAACAGGTCAGAAAAAAAGGGTGATTTTTAGATTGGTAACAGAAACCGATGTGGTGCCACAGGAATTGGGATCTCTACTATTTGCAATATATGTTCATAACTTTGAAGAGACTGAGTGTACTATTAGAAAGATTTGCTGATATATAGATAGGTGAAGTAGCAAATTGTGACAGGAATACAAAAATACCTTTTTTTCTCTCTCGTTTCTCATATTGTTTACAGTGTACTATGTTTAAATATTATGTTATGCTGCAGTAAGTAAGAATTCCATTGTTCTATCTAGGACATATGACAGTAAAACACTCTTGACATGCAAGGTTATCCACATCAGAAAGAAAAACAAAAAAGCAAATTATTATATAAAGAGTGGGACTACAAAGTGTTGCATGATAAAGAAAACTGTAGGTCATGGTATGTGAAACACAAAAGATAAGCTGGTAAAAGTTGACTGGTACATCTGCATCCTATGCAGCAGTTACAAAAGTGAATTGAATGTTGGTCTTAATTGCAAAAGGCGTGGAATATAAAAGAAAGGATGGTCTGTTGCAACCATACAGGTTGTTCGTGATACTACACTTGGATACTCATTAATTTGCTCTTCTGCTAATCTGTTCATTTATGACTGATTATAACTTAAGAAAAGAAAGATTCTCTTTGGCTGAAAAATTATCTTGTAAACTTGATTAAGGCAAGGCAAGTTTATTTGTATAGCACCTTTCAACAACAAGGTAATTCAAAGTGCTTTACATAAAACATTATAAGCATTGGAAAGAAACACATATGAAATGACATTTAGATGTAAAACGATTATTAGATTATTCAGATAAAATAATTACAAAATTAAAAGCAATCAAATAAAATATTTAAAATAGAATAAAACCAGGAATAGAAGTTACAGTGCAATATAGGTAATTAATAAATTGTATTGTTTACTGAAAGGCAGCGGCAGCCAGAAAAGTCTTCAGTCTAGATTTAAAAGAGCTGAGAGTTGCAGCAGACCTGCAGTTTAAGTATATATCCCATTATAGTTTGCATCAGCCTGTTGACATGTTTAGCTGCAATGTGATTCTTTGTAAATGTAAATGTAGAATGCGAGGTCTCTGTTGGAGATCAGTGATCATAAATTTTCTTTTTGGTTTAAAAAAGGTTTTAATTTGTATTTTGTTGTACTATCATCAGAAAATGATTTTGTATGCAATGTTTTATGACCATTAATAATAATTCTAGTTTTAATACATTTTATGGTTTAAGAAATTATACCTGTTTTGCAAATGTGTGGAAAACCTTAATTCACGATGGCAGCTTAAACTTTTCTGAAATCATTCACAAGTTTTACTTGTACATCTTTCGTGACTATAAAAAAGACCTATTCATCTGTTACCCTGAGAAACATTACAAATTGGTTAAGTCGATATTTTTGGTTGCTAAACAGGTGAAATAATTGGCTGCTTGTTTAACTACACATTTAGTTCCCCGGACTTCAGGGTATCACAAGAATAGTTTTATTTTGGTGTGCTCTATTATTTAATAAATGGCCTTTTCCGCTCTTTTGCCTCTGGTCTTTTCTGTTGAAAATCTAAAACTCTGCTGCATACATAAATCTGAAACGAGCAGGCAGTTCTGGAAAGATGCAACCAAACAGGTTGCATCCATGAAAAGGGAAGCAGATTTACCATTTCAAATCAATGACCCTTCATCACAATCCTGAGTATGTAGTATGGAAGGAGTGTGCCTAGAGGATGTGGTTAGCTAGTCCAGATGAAGTTCTGCATACAAGGTGCAGCGCAAGAGTGGACAGAGCCCTGATAAAACCCTGATTAAATGTTTTTGGAGTTCTGATGAATGATAATTGACCCAACATTTTATTCTCCACAGAATTACTATCCATAGATCAGTAGTTTATTGTCCTGTGTACGGAGGTACAGTGAAAAGCTTTTGTTGCGTGCTATCCAGTCAGTGGAAAGACAATACATGATTACAATCGAGCCATTTACAGTGTATAGATACATATTAAGGGGAATAACGTTTAGTGCAAGGTAAAGCCAGCAAATATGGATCAAGGATAGTCCAAGGGTCACCAATGAGATAGATAGTAGTTCAGGACAGCTCTGATTGTGGTCGGATGATCAGTTGCTTGATAGCAACTAGGAAGAAACTGTCCCTGTATCTGGAGGTGTGCGTTTTCACACTATACCTTTTGCCTAATGGGAGAGTGGAGGCCAGGGTGCGACTCGTCCTTGATTATGCTGCTGGTCTTGCCGAGGGAATGTGAGGTATAAATGGAGTCAATGGAAGGGAGATTGGTTTGTGTGATGGTCTGGGCTGCGTCCACAATTTGCTGTAATTTCTTGTGGTCTTGGATGGAGCTGTTCCAAACCCAAGATGTGATCCTGAAAAAATGCTTTCTATGGTGCACATGTAGAAGTTGGTGAGAGTTGTAGGGGACATGCCGAACTTCCCAAGCATTCTAAGGTAGTAGAGGCGTTGGTGTGCATTCTTGGTTGTTGCTTCAATGTCCAGGAGAAGTTTTTGGTGATATTGACTCCTAGGAATTTGAGGTTTTCAATCATCTTTACTTCGGCACCGTCAATGTAAACTGGGGTATGTGTACTGCTTTGCTTCCTGAAGTCGATCACTATCTCCTTTGTCTTGCTGACATTGAGAGAAAGGTTGTTGTCTCGACACGAGGTTCCTGATTTCCTTCTGGTACTCCGTCTCATCATTATTTGATATCTACCCCACAATGGTGGTGTTTTCGGCGAATTTGAAAATTGATATATACATGGCTGCAAAGTCGTAGATGTACAAGGAGCAAAGAAGGGGGGCTAAGAACGCAGCCTTTCTAGTAAAAATGCTTGCAGGATATTCATTTAAATGGTTTTTACTTTTATTCAACCATTTTGCACCTTGCGCTATATTACATAAATATTACATAATTACATAAATATTACATAAATACATATATTACATAAATAATTACATAAATTACATACTTCACTTAAACTTCTGGATTATTCTGTGGTTGGGCATAATGAGGCGGATGTGTAGTGCAAAATTTTTTTTAAATGGTGAATTTTACAATGGCTATTACTTTATCTTTACATAGCCCCTGTTTTGAACAAAATGTTTTCATACACTACACTTCAGAGCATCTTTGTGACACACGAAGATGAAACATCCATCATGCTTCTGTATTCAATTAAAAAAACACTACCATTTTTGCATAGAATCAACTTGCATCCCAATTCTATGTCACTATTTCAGTATACCTCACCAAAATTCTGCCCCCTCTCGGTAAAGTTTTGCCGGCAAAGGTAGCGAACCACATCCTGTATTTAAATGACCAATATGAGAGAAAATGTTTTTGGATAAGGATATGTCTTTGTGACATGCCCCTGACTGTATAAAGTCAATAGATATTAGTAACATGTACATTATTCAAAGTTGCATAAATAACATTAAAATTAATCCAACACAGTTTGAAATTGAGGTATATTGTTTCAAGTTTATATTTGTCTTTGCTCTGAATGTTTGACTAATTTGTCCGAAGACACTATTTCCACAACTTCCTCATTTTATCTTGTTAAAACTCTCATTCATGCCTTTGTCGCTTGACTATTCCATTGGATTCCATGCCAGAGTCCTTTGTTTTCACCTTTGTAAACTTGACATTCTCCAAAGTTTGCTGCCTGTGTCATAATTTCAACATAGTATCTTACTAAAACATTTTAAACCAATTTCTTCTTTAATTGTAGTCTTTTGTATGTCCCCAACTTTAATTCTTCAATTAGACTTCCTTCACAGCCACAGGTTCTGGAATTTCATTCCTAAATCCCATTGACTCTCCATCTTCTCTATTAGTCCTGACCTTAAAATGTACCTAATTGATAAGGCCTTGGTCTTCCATGTCAAAGTGCCTAGTTTGTTTGATAACATTTCAGGACAATAAAAAATGCCATGTTAAAATAAGCTATGTCATGTTAAAATAAAACATCCAACTTCCACTGCATGATATGAAGTTTGGGATCTAAAATGTCAGGAAACATATGGATAATATAAATAAAAAATGCATTTGAGAGGAAAAGGAGGAATGGCACAAAAAATGGCAATAACATAGATTTCAACTTTCAGTTCATGTATGAAAATATATGAAGCAAAATCCTTAAGGATTTCCCTGTAAATCAGGGCAGATTACATACCCTTCCATTGTGTCAAAGGTCAACAGGTGGCATGAATTCCAGTCAAGCTTATTTGGTAAATTAGCTCATTGGTAAACAGAGTGCGATGTATTTCTCATTGAGAAGCAGTCAGAAATGTCCGCAAATGTTCTTAACACAAAGCCACAACTCTGGCAATGCTTATGTTTCAAGCTTCAGCTGCTCACTGAATGTTTATTTGGAGTATCTACCTGTGATGCAAGGTTCATACATGAAATCAGACAATTCCAGAGTATTCTCCTGCTTCATCTTGTCAATTGCCTGAATTTGGAAAGGAAAAAATTGAAAAGGGTCCAATTCTACCCATTATTTCCTTTAACATTGTTATTGGGACCAAGAATCATAGACATTGCCAGGGTTGTGGCTTTGTGTTAAAGACAGGGACTAGAACATTTCTGGCTGTTACTCTGTGCGATATATATTGTGCACTTTTTTACCAATGAGTTTGAACTCCCAAATGAGTTTGACTGGAATCTAAGCCACCTGATGGCCTTTGGAACTTAGGTCATGTAATCTGCTCTGATTGACAGATAAACCTTTAGAGATTTTGCCTCGGAATGTCCCAAATAAGGACAGGAAGAAGAAAAATACTCGGAGTATTGAGTATAGAGGTTGTGAGGTCATGTTGCAGTTCTACAAGACATTGGTGAGATTGCATTTAGAGTATTGTCTTCAGTTCTGGGCACCATGTTATAGGAAAAATATTGTCAAGCTTGAAAAAGTTCAGAGAAGATTTACGAGGATGCTGCCGGGACTAGAGGGTTTGAGCTATTGGGAGAGGTTGAGTAGGCTGGGTCTCTTCTTTGGAGCGCAGGAGGATGAGGGGTGATTTTATAGTTGTATAAAATCATGAGGGGAATAAATCGGGTAGATGCACAGAATCTCTTGCCCAGAGTAGGGGAATCAAGGACCAGAGAACATAGGTTCAAGGTGATGGGGAAAAGATTTAATAGGAATCTGAGGGGTAACTATTTCACATAAAGGGTGGTTAGTGTATGGAACAAGCTGTCAGAGGAGGTAGTTGAGGCTGGGACTATCCCAACGTCTAAGAAAAGGTTAGACAGGTACATGGTTAGACAGGTTTGGAGGGATATGGACCAAATGCAGGCAGGTGGGACTAGTGTAGCTGGGACATGTTGGCCGGTGTGGGAAAGTTGGGCTGAAGGGCCTGTTTCCACACTGTATCACTCTAAGACTCTTTGACTCTAATAGTCACTGATGTTTTCCTATCACTTGCTTAAAAGAAAGAGAATAATAAAAATAAATAATCAAACATTTTATTTATCGTTTACGAATGCATCAAAATCAACCTTAATGAGAGTGAAGCTCAGCAATATATTACTTTGCCAACATTTGCCTATCCTCAACCCCATCCCCACCCCCTAATTAAAAAAAAAACAGAGATCACGTGTCTACATCAAGGTTTCACATGCATGAGGTTCTTACCCATTGGTGAAGTAGGAATGTTGAAAAATATCAGTGCAGTCTGGAATCCTAAAGGGGCGATCATCTGCTTTGCTCAGGTCAAATGACTAAACTCCTGATAGCATAGTGATGGATGGCAAGCAACCCTAAAACTAGTGGCTTAAGTGATAGGAGCAGAATTAGGCCATTCGACCCATCAAGTCTACTATCATTCAATCACGGCTGATTATTCTCTCCTAACCCCATTCTCCTGCCATCTCCACATAACCCATGATACCTGTACTAATAAAGAATCTATCTCTGCCTTAAAAATATTAATTGACAGCCTACACAGCCTTCTGTGGCAAAGAATTCCACAGAATCACCACCCTCTGACTAAAGAAATTCATCCTCATCTCCTTAAAGGAACATCCTTTAATTCTGAGACTATGACCTCGAGTGCTAGACTCTCCTACGAAAACTTACCGGGAAAAAGTGCTCCGATCGCAGGACCTAGGTACTCGCGGTAAATAGCGATCGATATCCCTCCGTTTTTCTCCCGTTATCGGGGTCTGAAAATGACCGCTACAGACGGCACTATGTACAGCCTCCCCCCGCCCGCGGAGATGATCCACGGCTCCGCGATCGCGAATCGGCCGCTTATTAATTGAGACCGCGGCTTCACTTTACCGCGAGTACCTAGGCCCCGCGATCGGAGCACTTTTTCACGGTAAGTTTTCGCAGGCAGCTCCGAGATTAGCTGTTAAAGACTTATTACTCTACTACAAACTGGCATTAGTGACAATGTTTAATTGACTGTGTTATAGTTTAGGCCCTCAATTTCATGAATGAATGAATGAGTGAGTGAGTGAATGAATAAATGAAGGAATTTATTCACATTATATTAAATTAGTTAAAGTCCATACAGATAGATTTTCATAAATTCAGACTTTAGTCTTACCTTTCAGTTAGAGTTGATTAATGGGGGCCTTCTTTGTGTTCCAGCACATCAGCAGGGACTTTGAAGGCTTTCATGCACTTTAATCCACCGCAGCACTTTCTTCAGCCTTTTTAATGCTTTTCCCACTAAATACAATTAACCTGCTGCAAGTTTCCACGACATTTATTCCACAGAACAACAAATCGGAATCTCCAGTAAAACAGGCATCTGTGAAGCCCCCTCAGCCATTTTGTGTGCTAGCCTGAAACAAAGCGCGTAATTGGCCAACTGGCAGACAAATCAATGTTAAACGTGCTTTGATTGGACTAAAAAATTCCCAACATTTTTCCTTTTTTTTTCTCTAATTTAATAAAAATGTGCAAGTCTTCTTCATATCGAGTTTCAGGGGTGATTTATATAAATATTGTTACACAACATGTGAAAATTTCATGTAGTTTGGTGACTTTGGTCACAAAATCCTATTTCTAGACACATTTTTGATGCTCGGCCCACAGCCTACAATGTGACCTGATCAGTGCCTTGTAGTGTCTCAGCATTATATCCCTGTTTTTGTATTGTAGCTCTCTTGAAATTAATGCTAGCATCACGTTTGCCTTCCTTACTACCGATTCCACTTGCAAATAACTTTTTTGAGAATCCTGCACCAGCACTCCCAAGTCCCTTTGCACCTCTGATCTCTGGATTCTCTCCCCATTTAGAAAATAGTGTATGCCTTTATTCCTACTACCAAAATGCATGACTCCATACTTTGCCACACTATGTTCCATCTGCCACTTCGCTGCCCACTCTCCCAACCTGTCCAGGTCCTTCTGCAGAGTCCCTGCTTTCCCTACACTACCTGCCCCTCCACCTATTTTCGTATCATCTGCAAACTTGGCCAAACAGAGACTGTTGATCTGGGCACCTCACGCCCGAATACTGACAATTTAAAAACAAAAATTATGTTCACACTTTCAAAGCGCAACATCTCAGTCACATTTTAATTTATTTCCCTTTTATATCACTGATATTGGCATTCTGGAACTGGGTCAGAAATCCCATTAAAAAGACATGGCATCAATGAGTGTATTTTATTCCTTTGATAATATATGAGTATCCCTGAACGTGGAGGAAATTTTACAATATTATCTGATGCAAAACATCCTAAAATTTAAGTGTCCCGTCCCCGTCCCGTTCCCCCCCCCCCCTCAGTAAATATGCAGTATGCACTAGGGGGTTTTCTCTTGTTGTGCATCTGAAAGGATGTAACTATTGTTTTTCGGTCCCATAGCGTTTACATGGGCTGGTCATATTCTGGATGTTGTGGCTGCACTGAAAAACCGGCAGGCCTTGGTGTCCTTTGGCTGTGTTATTCCCCATTCAGATTGGAGCCTTGAGATTATGAATAATGGAAATGTTTTGCCTCCCTGTAGAGTCTTTAACTTGCCATCAAGAACTCTCCACACTTTTTTTTTGAATCCTGTGGCAGATCATTTTACTAGCTTTTATTTATTGTCCTCTTATGAAATACGCAGAGGAACCAGAGCAAAATGAAATTAAAATAGAAATATTTTCTTTTTTTTGCTTAATTGCCGTAACAATGTTAGATTCACACTTAAAGGTATGTGCTCGGAGGTTTCCCTGGATTTGGTTTAGGCATTGGTTGGAGAACAACCTTTTTGACTGAAGTATTACAGTATGATCCAAAGTCATCATTGGATTGCTAATTCAATTCCAAGTTGAAGGAACAAGGTTCTACAAAAGTAGTTTTTTATGATTAAAACAAGGTCTCAAATCTTTCACGATCATATTATACACTATTGGAATGTATTTTTATATAGCACCTTTAAGATAAATTAACATATTTGCTGCTTCATAGATCATCGCTAAAATGGGGATATTAAAATATTTGGTCTTAAAGGTACTTTGACTTAAAGGTTGAAGAATGTTAGTTCTGAGGGGCTGCAGCTGTTGAGAATGTGCTGTTGATAACAGAAATGGTAGGAGGTTGTTGGAAACAAGAGGGTGGAAAATTTAACGTTAAAGCATTGGTGGACTGGGGGCCAATAAGACGTGGATTGTAACTTCCCTGCTGTGTACTGTTTGCTCTGATTCATCTATTCTTGGTCCCCTCCCATTTGCAGACTGGTCTTCAGTTGTGATCTTCAAAATTCAAATACCCTGCGATGACAGCCACAACCATTTCTGTCGTCCATTCTACTGCCTGTTTCTCATAATACACCGTGCTCAAAGGGGAAAAAAATCCTCATACTAAATATTTGGTCCCTGGTGCAAAGTTTGTTTGCTCACCACTGATCCCTTTTCTCATACTAACTGCCATGCGTGGAACTGATTATTCACCAACTTTTACTCTTCTAAGCACGAGTTGCTCCACCCTAAAAATTGCCTCTTATGATCTCTATAATGTTAACTGACTCTACTTTTTCCTCTGCTTATTTGCTGCCGATACTTTCCAACGGTTGCTTCGAAGTTTGACTATTACTGTGCACTTTCCGTTTTCCTGTCTTTGTATGCTTGTGCTCACCCAAAACACCGAGTTTCCTAACTTAATGCATCATGTTATATTCAAATCTTGCCTCATGTTGTTCATGACTTGCACTAACTCCCATGTATTAATTTCTCAGTACATTTTTAATTTGATTCTTATTTTGAATTGGGTATGATTTGTTACTGATTTGTTTGGACATATAACGTAAATGGCAGAGACCTTGGGAACATTGATATACAGTGGGAACTTGTGGTGCTAGAGTCAAGAGAGTATATTTAATTGTCATTTGGACCCCTGGAGGTCCAAATGAAATGCCGTTTCTGCAGCCATACATTACACACAAATAGACCCCAGACACAACATAATTACATTTTACATAAACATCCATCACATAGCTGTGATGGAAGGCCAAATAAACTTATCTCTCCACTGCACTCTCTCCCCCCCGATGTCAGATTCAAAGTCAAAGCCCCCGGCTGGCGATGGCGATTGTCCCGCGGCCATTAAAGCCACGCCGGGTGGTGGGGGGTCGCACACCGGGTCTTGATGTTGGAGCCCCCGGCGTGCGCTCGCAAAGTCCCGCATTCCAAGCCGCGCGGGGCAGTGGTGCTAAGCCCCGCTCCAGGAGCTCTTCGACCCTGCAACTTGGGCGGGAGAAGTCGCCGTTGCAGGAGCCCTGAAAAGCGGTCTCCCTCCAGGGATCCGCGGGCTCCCGGTGCCGCCGTCCGCAGACCCGCAGCAGCAGCCTCCGACTCAGCAGCAGCAGCGGCGGCAGCAGCAGCAGCAGCGGCAGCGGCAACGCTCCTCCACTGCTCCACCCGCTCCGGTCTCGGCCAGCTCCGCGACGGTGAGGTGAGTCGGCACCTGAGTCCCCGGCTTCTTCCTGTTGGAGGCCGCTCCTCGTTGCGGCCCCAACGACAGCTGAGACCCGACGAGAAAAGGTCGGGTCTCCAGTGCAGGGAGAGATTCAAAAGTTTCCCCCCCCCCCTCCCACCCCACCCCCCCCCCCCCACACACACACCCCAACATAAAATAACAAAAACTACATAAAAACACAGACAAAAAAATAATAAAAACGCGGACAGGCTGCAGAGGCCGCTGCTGACCAGAGTCGCGCCGCCTACCGGAACATAGTTGGTATCTTGGGGTCTATAGTTTGCTGAAAGTGGTGACAGAAGGGAAGAAAACATTTTGTACACTTGCTTTCAAAGGCCAAGGCATTGAGTATAAGAGTGGAGATGTCATGTTTCGGCTGTATAAAATATTGTTTAGCCTGCACTAGAAGTATTGTGTACAGTTCTGGTCGCCATACTATAGAAAGGCAGTTATAGTAATAGAGAGGGAGCGAGTGAGGAAGAAATTCACTAGGATGGTGCCTGGAATGGAGGGCTATAGTTATAAGGAGAAATTAGTAAGGATGAGGAGGAACGTAGGAGACTAGGGGTGATCTTGTAGAGGTTTATAGAATTATGAGGGGCATAGATAGGATAGTATTTTTTTCGACGGCAGGCTAGAAGTAGAAGGCACTAGTTTGTGAGAGGAGAGAAATTCAAAGGAAACCTGAATGGTAAGTATTTCACACAGAAGGTGGTGGTTATCTAGAATGAGCTATCATTGGGGGTAATAGAGGCAAATAAAATTAAAAGACATTTGGACAGGTGCTGAAATAAGAAAGGTGTAGCAGGATAAGGGCCTAATGCAGGCAATTGGGATTAACATAGATGAAGTGGGCTGGAGGAGCCTGTTTCTGTGCTGTATGATTCAGATTCTTCCATGCCATGCCCCATGCCCCTCCTGTTCAACAACTTCTTACAGTTTTCCAACACTCTAGGACATCTAAAAACTCTTGCAGTTGTGATTCAAGAACGTGCCTGATTTTAATCACATCTCCATTGCCTACAAGTCTCCAACTGCTTTGGCATCAAATACTTGGAATCATCTCCTTAAACCTTTCCATGCTTACCTCCCTCTGTAGCCCTTTCATCCTAAATGAGATCAGTTTAATCCAATAATCTAATATTCCAATAATCTAATGATAATTTTTGGTGCAGTTA
Organism: Leucoraja erinaceus; assembly: GCF_028641065.1. Lineage (NCBI taxonomy): Eukaryota > Metazoa > Chordata > Chondrichthyes > Rajiformes > Rajidae > Leucoraja > Leucoraja erinaceus. The sequence goes on from NC_073383.1 coordinate 22,676,466, forward strand.
AGAATGGGCACAATTTAATATTAATGTAATTTAAAAAAAAGTTGTTGGAGCAATTTCTTACTTACTAATATCTAGCTGGTAATGTTCCTAGTGGTCCAGATGTAATACTTTTTATCACTCTGTCAATGTTTGTCTCCCTACTAATGCAATCAGATTTACTGTGTTTCTCCAGAATTTTGCCTTTATTTCAAGTTTCAACATCTGCAGGTTTTTCTTTAATATTTAAGTTAATGTTGTTCATAAAGGAACCGTATCATGCAATACTGCTTGTGTTTTTTGTAACATTAGGCCTGGGCTGAGGTGGCAAAAGGACTCTAGATTTTAACTTTCGTGACCCATGTCTGGTATCTACTTGAAATTTGGCACAGATTTAGATAAAACATCATTGATAACGAAATTCATAACTCGTCAGTGCAAAAAGTTGCACACTAATTAATTAAGCTAATTAGAAAAAGTAACAGCGCCCTCTTGTGCTCAATAATATATAGCTGTACATGGGAAGATTGAATATGGGACTGCCGCAGAGGTCCCGGGTTTCACCGACTCCTGAACCACCTAATTAGTGGATGAGGGCAGATCATGTGCGTTCCCCAGTTTACTGAACCCCACTGACTGCCAGTGTGCAGAGTGGGGGTCACGGCCATAGTGGGACTGGGGCAGTGCCAGGCTGGGGGAAGGCTAAGGCATCTTCCACTGAGAGGAAAATGCCTAACCCTAACTCGCCCCCTTTCCAGAGCTGCCCACGGCTGGAGCCGCTTTGGGACCGTACATGTGGCTGCTCAGCGTGTCCACCTCGGCCAGCATGCCCTTCTGGATCATCAGCAGCAGCCCACCCGATGCCACGATCACACCGAATATCAACATGGTGGGGAGCAGCACTGCCCTGCACACCGCCCGGGCCGCCATCAGCACCCCATAGCGCCGGCTCAGTCAGTCCACCCGTTCGCTCGCTGCAACACCGGCCGCCCGACAGCCTGACCGACCCCTCACAGCAACCACTGTCCAGCCATCAGCCAGACCGACCCCTCACTGCACCCACTGGTCGGTCGACATCCTGATCGACTGAATGACCCCCTCTCTTCCCCCCTGCTCCTCAGCTCGGCCCAGGGCCGCCCTTCAGCACTCCCATAGCGCCGGCTCCGTCACGGAAGTCCTCAGAAAAAAGTCCTGCGGGCTGGATGTTTTTGGGTTACGGGCAGGATCTGGGCCGAAGGTGCCGACCCCTGCCCTGGATCTAACCCTAACCCTCTTCCACTGAGAGGAAAATGCCTAACCCTGACCCTAACCCTAGCTCTACATTTTTATTTATTTTTATTTCACAGTTCACAACGTCATACTTTACAAAGATAAATCAGTTGTAAAACAAAATATCAGCAAATGGTTAGCATCCTTCCTTCGAAACCTTGCTATTGTTGTGATGTTATTAGGCAGCCATGATCCCAGTGTGCTCGCTCGCTGCCTAGCTAGCATGAAACGAAGCGCGCGATTGGTCAATTGGCATCTGACGCAATGTGAGACGTGCTTTGAGTGGACAATTACTACTCACAAAATTTGAGGTTTTTCCTCCTATTTTAAAATTATGTGCAGGTTTTGTTCTTGACGAGTTTTGGGTATGATTTCTATAATATTTTTACACAACATGTTATATATAGAAGTAGTTACGTGATTTGGGTCACGAAATGAAACAAAAAAGCACCTTGGCCCACGGTCTACATGTAACAAGTGAATGACCAACTTCCTGAAACATGAGTCGTTTGAAATGTAAAAGTACCATTCAAAATCTCTCTTCCCTCACTAATTCAGCCTCTGGAAAAATGTAGGAATTATCCCATAGGACCATTTGTCAATACTACTTGTTCATGAAATTTAATTTACTTTCTGGTAATTTGTCTTCAACTTTTTTTTGTACACAGAAAATGATGAATATAAGCCTCCAGTTTGGAAATCTTACTGTAAGTACAAACTTGTTTTGATAAAAATTCAAATTGGAGATTTAAAGTGGACTTGAATTATTACAAAAGCAAGTTCCTAAAAATCCTCTCCAGTTTTTTGACATCCTTTCTGAAATCCCTAAATAAGTAGCTGAATTTTGAGATTACCAGGTAGCTCATAAACAAGCATTCTTTTGATATCCGTACAATTGTGTTTCAGGAAGAATATAGTTTTGGTTATTATTTTATGCTGTTATATTAAAGTGAAGAGAAATTTGCTAAGTTGAAGTCTGATTGAAGTACTGTATTGTAGAAGAATCTATTAATTTCCTCATGAATGAAGTGTCTTACAGTACTTTCAATAATTGTATATAGATTATCTGAAGACTTCTGAAATGATAAAGTCTTGGTAGCCCAATAGCTGTAGTGGTACAACACTCGACTTCCAACCAGAAGGTCACGAGTTCAAGTCACAGAGCTGCCTCTCACTGGAACTCACTTGCCTCAGTTGGGTGAGTTCTATGATTTATCAGCTGAGTCTTAAGTGAAGTGCCACAAATTATCAAAGTGTAAAAATATTTAGAAGAAAAATGTGTCCGAATGTTGCTACCCCAACTTGAAATCTTCTCATCACAGACTATCATGACCATGATATTAAAAATATTGAAACATAGAAAATAGGTGCAGGAGTAGGCCATTCGGCCCTTCAAGCTTGCACTGCCATTCAATATGATCATGGCTGATCATCCAACTCAGTATCTTGTATCTGCCTTCTCTCCATACCCCCTGATTCCTTTAGCCACACGGGCCACATCTAACTCCCTCTTAAATATAGCCAATGAACTGGCCTCAACTACCTTCTGTGGCAGAGAATTCCAGAGATTCACCACTCTCTGTGTGAAAAATGTTTTTCTCATCTCGGTCCTAAAAGATTTCCCCCTTATCCTTAAACTGTGACCCCTTGTTCTGGACTTCCCCAACACCGGGAACAATCTTCCTGCATCTAGCCTGTCCAACCCCTTAAGAATTTTGTAAGTTTCTATAAGATTCCCCCTCAATCTTCTAAATTCTAGCGAGCACAAGCCGAGTCTATCCAGTCTTTCTTCATATGAAAGTTCTGACATCCCAGGAATCAGTCTGGTGAACCTTCTCTGTACTCCCTCTATGGCAAGAATGTCATTCCTCATATTAGGAGACTAAAACTGTACGCAATACTCCAGGTGTGGTCTCACCAAGGCGCTGTACAACTGCAGTAGAACCTCCCTGCTCCTATACTCAAATCATTTTGCTATAAATGCAAACATACCATTCGCTTTCTTCACTGCCTGCTGCACCTGCCCACTTTCAATGACTGGTGTACCATGACACCCAGGTCTCATGGTACACCAGTCCTGCCCAAAGAAAAATGCATATGTTAACCCATGCAGAAGAAAATGTAAAAGAGTTAAGTAAGCCCTTCATATATTAAAGTCCTCATTCCTGGGTGATGCATTGGCACAATGCACATTATCTGGTGTTTGCAAATTTACCCTATCTCAATTGTGCCAATGTTTGATGAAGCCGAGAAGTTTGGTACATCAAAATCGAACAGAAGATTGAAAATGCAATTTGATTGAAGCAAAATATTGTGTCATTAACTCCAAAACTGCCTGGTGAAAACTATCCCCTCAGAGGCATTTTTCTGGCGAGGTAATGAAAAAGGGAAATCTATTTTAGTATTTTATATTTGAGCATAAAACTGCTACAAATTTTCCAATACTAGATTCACAATTAAGCAGTTGATTGAGCTCAAATGTCTGAATATAGCAGAAACATTTTTGAGCTTGCATTATAAATCCAACTTTATTTAGGGTTAGAATAATTCCAGCAATGCAGCCACATTTTATCTAATTTGTATACTATTTCTAAAACATTTTTTTTGTCTATGTTCTAGTATTCAATTTGCTTTTTCTGTGCATTCCTTTTCTAAAACTGCTTATTAGGTCCCATGTACTTAATCTAAATTTGGTTCAATAAAATATGCTGTCCTGCCCCTGGCAGCAGTTTTATGCTAGTCTACCCCCCACGGGAGTTATATTACAATTTGATGCCGATTTATAGTTCTCTGAAGTAAAGAACAAAATACTTTTTGTGAGGCTAGAAATGTGATGGTAGTATATTCTTGCCTTAACCACAAACTGTCAAGATATTATGGATACAAGGAACTGCGGATGCTAGTCCACAGAAGAATACACATTGTGCTGGAGCAAGTGATTGACCTGCTGAGTTGCTCTATCACTTTGTGTCTTGTCAAAATATTACGTTCAAAACGTGCTCAGAAAAGATGTTCAGTTTCCCTTGTTAGCTTTAAAGTATTGTTAGAAATCTTTGAACATCCTCAGACACAACTGCTTTGAGAAAAACAAATAAATCTAAATTGATACAATAAATCGATGCAGTTTCCGTTTGGTAGTAATTATTCGTGTTCATCTTTCAAAACTGCCCTCTGAATACCTGGGGAAAGCTAACTTTGCTTAATGTGTAACTTTCCATTGGTTAACATGGGCTCAGTTAGCATTTCAAATACATTAAAGTTAAAACAAAAACATGCTGTTAAGAAAAGACGATGACCATTCTGCAATTGTGAACAGCACAGTAAAAAGCTCCGCACTCTACCACTACAGTTTGTGCTCCGGAGTTTTCAAATTGTAATTGTCTCTACTGAAATTAAGTGCTAAATTATTATCTGCAGAAACAAAGAAAACAAGATAATAGGCTCTATCAATTTTCACTGAACTATGAAAAAAATGTCCATGTTTTTAAGATCAGTTGATCTGTTGTGTTACCTTGTATAGGTAATATTTTAGTTTGTTTACAATTATTAAGCAACAATTTAATATTATTTTGTACATCAACTGTGTTATAAATTATAATTTAACTTTGGTTTTTCACTTCCCACTTTCCAGTGTATCAGTTACAACAAGAAGCTCCTAATCCAAGGAGAATTACATGCACATGTGAGGTTAGTCTTATGTTGACCATCTATCTTTGAACAATTCCTGTGGATTTGCATTCAAATAGTTTGACTATCAAAAAATTTGAACAGCACAAACACTTTAAATTCAATAAGAATCCGAGTACATATCTAGACTACTCTTCTTCCCACCCTGCTTCCTGTAAGGACTCCATCCCCTACTCCCAATTCCTCCATCTACGCCGCATCTGCTCCCAGGATGAGGTGTCCCACACCAGGGCATCGGACATGTCCTCATTCTTCAGGGAATGGGGGTTCCCCTCCCCTACTATCGATGAGGCTCTCACCAGGGTCTCTTCCATACCTCGTAACACTGCTCTCTCTCCCCATCCCCCCCACTCATAACAAGAGGAGAGTCCCCCTAGTCCTCACCTTTTACCCCACTAGCCGTCACATACAACAAATAGTCCTCTGTCATTTTCGCCAACACCAACGTGACCCCACCACTTGCCACATCTTCCCATCTCCCCTCCCCCCTGTCTGCTTTTCGCAAAGACCGCTCCCTCCATAACTCCCTGGTCAATTCTTCCCTTCCCTCCCGCACCACCCCCTCCCCGGGCACTTTCCCTTGCGACCGCAAGAGATGCTACACTTGTCGCTTTACCTCCCCCCTCGACTCCATTCAAGGACCCAAGCAGTCATTCTAGGTGCGACAGAAGTTCACCTGCATCTCCTCCAACCTCATCTATTGCATCCGCTGCTCAAGATGTCAGCTGATCTACATCGGTGAGACCAAGCGTAGGCTTGGCGATCGTTTTGCCGAACACCTCCGCTCGGTCCGCATTAAACAACCTGATCTCTCGGTGGCTCAGCACTTCAACTCCCCCTCCCATTCCGAATCCGGCCTCACTGTCCTAGGCCTCCTCCATGGCCAGAGTGAGCACCATCGGAAATTGGAGGAACAGCACCTCATATTCCGCTTGGGCAGTCTGCATCCTAGTGGCATAAACATTGAATTCTCCAATTTCCGGTAGCCCTTGCTTTGTCCTCCCCTTCTCAGCCCTCCCTCAGCCCTCGGGCTCCTCCTCTTCCTTTTTCCTTTCTTTCTCCCCACCCCCCCCCCCCCCCCCCCCCCCCTACATCAGTCTGAAGAAGGGTTTCGGCCCAAAACGTTGCCTAATTCCTTCGCTCCATAGATGCTGCTGCATCCACTGAGTTTCTCCAGCACGTATAGTATTAGATTGTTAAGGGCAGCATGGTGGCACAGCCACACACAATAGACAATAGGTGTAGGAGTAGGCCATTCAGCCTTTCGAGCCAGCACCGCCATTCAATGTGATCATGCCTGATCATCCCCAGTCAGTACCCCGTTCCTGCCTTCTCCCCATATCCCCTGACTCCGCTATCTTTAAAAGCCCTATCTAGCTCTCTCTTGAAAGTATCCAGTGAACCGGCCTCTACCGCCCTCTGATGCAGAGAATTTCACACTCACAACTGTGAGAAAAAGTGTTTCATTGTCTCCGTTCTCAATCGCTTACCCCTTAGTCTTAAACAGTGGCCCCTGGTTCTGGACTCCCCCAACATCGGGAACATGTTTCCTGCTTCTAGCGTGTCCAAACCCTTAATAATCTGATATGTTTCAATAAGATCCTATCTCATCCTTCAAAACTCCAGAGTGTACAAGCCCAGCTGCTCCATTCTCTCAGCATTTGACAGTCCCACCATCCCGGGAATTAACCTTGTAAACCTACGCTGCACACCCTCAATAGCAAGAATGTCTTTCCTCAATTTAGGGGACCAAAACTGCACAGAATACTCCAGGTGTGGTCTCGCTAGGCCCCTGTACAACTGCAGAAGGACCTCTTTGCTCCTATACTCAACTCTTCTTGTTATAAAGTCCAACATACCATTCGCTTTCTTCACTGCCTGCTGCACCTGCATGCTTACTTTCATTGACTGATGAACAAGGACCCCCAGATCCCGTTGTACTTCCCCTTTTTCCAACTTGACACCATTTAGATAACAATCTGCCTCCCTGCTTTTGCTACCATGTGTGGATAACCACACATTTATACACATTAAACTGCATCTGCCCTCACCTAACCTGTCCAAGTCGCCCTGCATTCTCATAGCATCCTCCTCACTGTTCACACTGCCACCCAGATTTGTGTCATCTGCAAATTTGCTAATGTTACTTTGAATCCCTTCATCTAAATCATTGATGTATATTGTAAATAGCTGTGGTCCCTGAATTGATAAAACATTGGAAAATGATCACCAATGCGTCCACGATTTCTAGAGCCACTTCCTTAAGTACCCTGGGATGCAGACCATCAGGCCCTGGGGATTTATCAGCCTTCAGTCCCATTAAATTTACCCAGCATCATTTCCTGCCTAATGTGGATTTCCTTCAGTTCCTCCGACACCCCAGATCCTCAGGCCACTAGTATATCAGGAAGATTGTTTGTGTCCTCCTTAATGAAGACGGATCCAAAGTACCTGTTCAACATCTGCCATTTCCTTGTTTATAAACACGGTTTCATTCCCGACTATGGGTGCTGTCTGTATGGAGTTTATACGTTCTCCCGTGAGCACATGGGTTTTCTCCGAGATCTTTGGTTTCCTCACACACTCCAACGATGTACAGGTTTGTAGGTTATTTGGCTTCGAGGTGGCAGTTGCAGAGAGATTGCATAGTTAATGGAATGAGTACGTTGTCAGATCCAACAAAGCAAATAATTGTGAAATTATATACTTTTGGCTCAGAAATATGAGTAGATATTTATAATAGGAATATACTCAGTAGTGGATGATCAATGGAATTTAATCATGTTTATTTTAAAAAGTAAATGCTATATTTTTAAAAATTCATGTGTTTCTTGATACATCTGAACATAAATTTGATATTTAACTGAGAAATTGGAAAGGTCACATGTGAATTGTATCTTTTCTGGTAACTAATTAAAACAAATATCAGCCTTAAAAATTTGTTAGAAATTCTGTTTGTAGTAACTTTTGGTGTCATTGCTGCAGATTCCATTCCACTCACTTATGATTAGGAGTTTACCTTTTATAGCAATACCTTGTCATAGTAAGATTAGGAAGTTGTAATCGTGAGCTCTTGACAGATGCACTCTTTTATGTCCCCAAGTGCTTTTCTCCAGTTGTTTGAAAGATAGATTGATTTACGTAACAAAATGAGCTGACATTGAAGGTAAACCTGTTAGTAACTTTACAGGTGTCAAGTGAATAAGCAGTTGTATTTAAAGTTATTTTTCCATTGCTTCAGCTTAATTAGTGCCACTCCATGTGACAAGGGCAGTAAGTGTATCCCACTGGACCTTTGTGTTTGCTACGTATCGTCTTCTAGGTTGGGCCTCTGATCCTGCTGTACACAATCTGAAGCAGGACTTTGTTCCTGTTACTCTAAGTAGATATTTTAAAATTAATCATAATAGATGTAGTTCTCTCTTCAAAAAAACAAGAGCGACTCCCAGCATTGTACACTGGACAGAATTAGAATATCTGACCAGAAAAATAATAGCGTTGTAATGGAGGCTATTATGTACTACTTTCTTCTCACCCCTCTGTACAGAGGAGGAATTTCTTTACAATTTGTTTTATGGATTTTGATAATAGTAAAGTTTTATTTTATAATTGTCTGGAGAAGCTGGCCTTTTTCTCAAGCCGGTGCTTTTTTTTGTAGCAATGTTGATTGTAAAAAGATAATGTATATTGAATTACACTTTTTGTGCTAGTGCCTGTGAATAGAAGGCTGTGGAGGCAAAGTCAGTGGATATATTTAAATCTGAGATAGATAGATTCTTGCTTAGTGTCAGAGGGGAGGCAGGAGAATGGGGTTAGGAGGGAGAGATAGATTAACCATGATTGAATGGCGGAGTAGACTTGATGGGCCGGGTGGCCTAATTCAACTACTATCACTTATGATCTTATGAATATCCTAAAGTTAAGATAGTTTGCAAGTGGTAGGCATTGCCTGATCGATCTACTCTTGTTGGGAGCAAGGATTGCAAGAATGGGGGAGGATGTGATCATAAGATTGGTGAGTTGCTACAGGGAAACCTTTGGGAAGGCACCATTTTAGCTACAGATTTAAGAACTAGATATTGGTCAAGTTAGTACGCATAAAATATAACTCTTGTGGGTTGTATGTAGTATGACCAATGCAGAAATGTTATACCTTAAACACAATAGTGATAGGATTGATACAGCTTTACTTTTAATATTATTTATATTTATTAAGACATTTAGTAGATACTTGATCAAAATTTATTTGAGAAGATGTTGAAGCCTTGCCCTGAATGCTTCATTGAGTTTTGCATGTAAAATATAATTAACTCCCTAATCGTTTGATTCTTTTAAAATTGGTGTGAATCCTGCAAATTAAAAGTTCTACACAATTTGGGAAACAATGCTTAGTTAAAGTCGAAATTTAGTTTCTTTGACCTTGAACTAAAGAGGAAGATCACCAGACTTTATATTTGTAATTACTTTCAAGTGACCCTTATGCCGTGATATGGAATTGGGTAAGAGGTGAACTTAATTTGACTGTGAAATCTCTGATTATTCAAATACCTTTCTCCCTTGTCTTGTACATGAAGAGTGACCTGATGTAATGTAATCTAGCTGGTAGCATAACTCACAATATATTTTGGAGGTGAAGGTGAGAGATTTAATAAAGTTTTTTAAAATTATCAGATTTTTTGCAATGAAATAATATACACACGTTTGAACTAAGATAATACAATTAATTTTATTTTTCAACCTGCATTTCATGATACATGTGCACATGATGTGACCGCATGCTATGGAAAATTGTAATACTACCCACTTTTTAGTAACACAACCATTTCCTCCCACTCCCCCACCCCCACACAATATTGCGGAGGTCACCTGTACCTCAAACATTTATACAGTACATGTGTCAACTTTTGAGCCATAAACAACTGCATAATTGCGATCTCAAAACGTGCATGACTAAACGTAAGAGGATACAAATATTTCCATTTAATGTATTTCAGAGAAGCAGCAGATGCAAAGTAGATGAAATTGCCATGGCAGTTTTGACAGCATTCGTGCGCTAAATGTGTTTAAACTTCTACTTTCCTTCAAACTCGTAGTATCTCAAAATGGTCCATCTTTGAGAGCATTCTGAATTAGGAGATGCGATAACCACAAGGGTTCTTATTTTAAAGAGCCACTGATATGTTAATCCTTTATTAAATTAACAGATATGCATTTATTGGCATAGTCAGCCTAATTTTTACACATTTAATTAAACTAGGAATAAGGATAAGCTTTTTCTAAGTGTATTTTATTTTGGTTATAAAGGCATTCCATTCATGCAGTTGCTAAAATCTTGCAATGAGAGAATTAGTTAAAGGATTTATAGAAATTTATTTTGAGAGTAGAAAGTGCCCTTTGAATTGGTTCACAGACTCTCCAATATTCAGCCTTGAATGTTTACATTTTTGATAATATATATATTTTTAACATTTATTCTGAACTTCATCCATTGAACAATTTTCCATAGTTTCCATATGTTCTTTTAAAAAAAATGATTTTGCTTGTATTTTATTTTGTCTGTAAGCCACAAATGAGCCAAACATCTGATGAAGATTTCTATAGTGCATATTTGTTGTCCACCAAGTGCAGTTTGTATTCCTATTGGTAATTTTACAATATAAGTTTATGCATGCACTATAATGTGTTTGTTTTAACCAAGTAGACTTTGTTTTTAATTACAGGTGGAAAACAGACCCAAGTACTATGGAAGAGAGTGAGTGCAGGTTTAGTTTTTTAATTTCTGGTTTCTGTAATTGCTTGTTTAAACACTTTATAAATGGAACAGCAGAAATAAATCCTTCAAAAATAATTTGAATTTAATTCTATTAAATAACTGTATTCTTAATGCTTCTATATCAACAGCAAATTTGTACGCCCTACAATGCCATTGTGATTCAGTAATAGCACTCGTGCTTCTGAGAAGGGTCAAGTTCCACCTTGAGAATTGAGTTAAAATCCAGACTGATGCTCTCAGCAGAAATGAGGAAGCATTGTGTTTTCATATACGTCAACCTGCAGATTAAACTAAGACCCTATTTGCATTCTCAGGTGCATGTATGCAGTTCAATGGTTCTACTTAAGAAGATCAAGGAAATTAAGTCAAATGTCTTGTCCCCCTGGCAACTAAAAAAAAACCAGACTGTTTAGTCATTATTAACTTGTGTGAGATATTATTGTGTGCATTTTGAATACCATGGTTCCCTGAACTATCCCTACACTTTAGTACTTTATTGATTGCAAATGTTTTGGGATGACCTGAACCTGTGAAAGATGATATACAGGGCTAGAAAGCCTAACCTGTCACTCGCCAGCTTGCTACCTGAGCGTAAAGGCTATGATGGTCACCACTTGGTGACACCTCAGCAGTCCCAATAGACTCCGGCAGTCTCTCCCCCCTACACATCCTGTAACACCCAGTGCAATTTGGAGTTCAAATAATCAGATCTTATCAGAAAAGTATGATGGTGCCAGGATTAAAGGTACCTGTCTGCCTCATCCCCCAAAAGTGTTACATTAGATGTCCTGAATGGTAAAACACTTATTCAAGTTCTTTATGGGTCTGATAAGTAATGACTGAAGTCCATTATTTTCCAACAGAAAGGCAGTAGAGTCCCCATTATCCCAGGGATTTTGTGGGCTAGAACATCCAGCCTACCCATGCCTTATTTTTGCATTAGCCTATTTGGGCACACATGAGATAGACACAATGCTGGAGTAACTCAGCGGGACAGGCAGCACCTCTGGATGAAAGGAATTGGTGACATTTTGGGTTGAGAGCCTTCTTCAGCCTGAGCTCACAGGGCACACATGTACCACTCAGTAAAATCCTAAGTGAATCTGCTGAACTTTGGCAGTCTTTAAGTAAAACTTGTGCAGTGGTAGTTTCATAGGAGAGCATGGGAGAACAGTGGCAGAGATTCACTGACTAATGATTACAGGGTTAAACCTCGGCCAAATCTTCACGTAACAATCCAGGATTAAACAATCCACAAATGTAATGTGACTGCATCCTCAGTGAAGTGCATTTGTGGATTGACAATAATTGGTGGTTTTGCCATTGATGTTCATAAGAGGTTGAGTTACTTCATTGCGGTCTTGGAAACGGAGGACTACAAAGAAGCCTGTTTAAATGCTGTGCTTCTCTCTTTGACACCTTCCTGGAATCCCAATCACCCAGCGATCTCCTCCTTAGACATCTAAGTGTGCTGAAAAATCCAAGTTGAATTATGCTAGTAGAGCTTGCATGTTGATGCAATGGCTTCATTGCTCCTGGCACCATGTGATTGGAAGCTTGCAAGCTTTGTTATAGTTGAACAATTGCATTGGTCCAACCTGAAAAAGAATTGTGATTCAAATGTCTATATTTTTGGCTTTAAAAGTGCTCAAAGTCTTATTGTTGTTGAACCTCACTATAGATAGATAGATAGATAGATAGATAGATAGAGATAGATAGATAGATAGATAGATAGATAGATAGATAGATAGATAGATAGATAGATGCTAGATAGATAGATAGATAGATAGATAGATAGATAGATAGATAGATCATTGCTTGCTCTTAAGTTTGTAAGTGCTTTGTGTAGAATTATTAATTTGAAGTGCATGGTAAGTTATGTAGCATTAGCTTCTTATTATGACTGCATAATCAGTTTTAATAAGTGTACTTTCTCAGCAACTGATCTTTAACACAACTAAACTTCTTTACCCTTAGGCAGGATATACAAATAATAGTATAGTTTAATACTGTTCATCTTTATAAGTGAGGTGCAAATTTGGAAAGGGTGATGCCTTATGGTGTTTAAGCAATGAGTATTATACCAGACCAGGGTCATAATTTTGCTTAACTTAAGTTGTTGTTTTTAAGCCTTATTATTTCTACCTTTTGCATTTTGTGTGTAGAGTGATTAGCAATGTGATATAATCTTGGGTTTAATAACAATTTTGTGCAGGAAATGGTTAATGATTTTAATTTAGCAAGGGGGGGTTATGGTGTTGCTATTGGCTTCTTGTGTTTCTCTGAATTATAATTGCATCATTGTTTTTAGAACTCATGGGAAGATAGATGGATATTCTGAACTTCTATTAGCAAATAAGATTGAGTAATAGAAAATAGGTGCAGGAGGAGGCCATTCAGCCCTTTGAGCCAGCACCGCCATTCTTTGTGATCATGGCTGATCGTCCCCTATCAATACCCCGTGCCTGCCTTCTCCCCATATCCCTTGACTCCACTAGCCCCTAGAGCTCTATCTAACTCTCTTACAGAGAATCATTGTATTGCTTTAGATACATTGGTACACTGCCTAGTGTTACTCTGCAGTATGCTAGTCTATTATAGTGTTCTTAGCCCATGGAAAAATATTTTTGTGAAACTAGAAAAGATTTAAAAAAAGAATAAAATTATGAAGCTTACCAACTTCCAAATAAATCCATATAATTCATGTTCATTCAGCCAATGAAATTGAGCCACATCATTGGCACTTGGCTAATGAGAGTGTAATGTGTATTAACTCCTTTTGGACTGATTCAGTTAACATACTCATTCCTGGGAGTACACCCTGAATACTTAATGAAGACCACACGGTAAAACATATTTCATTAGAAGGCAATAAAAGGCCATCATAATCAAGACGAATTTCCCATCATAGATCAGCATTAAATGTTATCCCAGGTTACCATCCCTAATGTAGTAAAGTAGTTCATCTGATTTCAACAGTGCCTTGATATCCCACGGTGTTAAAGAGAAGATAAGGGAAAGCGATCTCTCCTGAAATTCCACAGTTGGAATCCAAATATGTGGTGTTAATTACATGAGTGGTTGCCTCTATTCAACAGGCCCTGTCCATTAGACTTGAGATGCGGTTGAGGTAAAAGGCAAACGAGTCATGAAATACCCTGCCACATGAACAGGCACAGCAACTGGAATAATGTTACCCAGCATTTTGTTTACATCTGTTCCTTTACGATTCTGTTCTTTCATCAATTATAAATTATAGTTTTACATCACTGTTGTTCTTTGTCATTTTTCAAATTCAAATTATCTTTAATTTATTTGAAAACTGTTCTTTTAATTTTAATCCCCCTCCCTCCCCCCCCCCCCCCCCCCCCCCCCCCCCCCCCCCCCCCCCCCCCCCCCCCCCCCCATCCCATGGATGCCTCGTAAAAACTTAAATGTATTTAATCATTCAAACTGATTGGCACGGAGAATTGATTTTATACATCAGAGCCACATAAATTGTAGGTGCTGCTGCTGCAGCCTTTTATGACAACATTTCATTATTTTTTTGCAAATAGGTTTCATGGAATGATTTCACGAGAAGCAACCGATCATCTGCTAAGTATAGCAGAGGGAAGTTATATTATTCGGGAAAGTCAACGCCAGCCTGGTACCTACACCTTAGCACTACGGTTGGTGGTAAATTATATAATTAAATCCCCAGTGAGAAATTTGTATCACACAAGCTATCCATTAAGATGAAAAGATACAATAGAATAATAGTGGCAATGTATTGATAGAAATATATATTTTTTTAGATTTGCCTGTTCTTGCATCACTTTATTGTACCTACATATTAGCAATTCCTAATTTGATTGCATATATACCTTTTTCATGTCAACTTGTCTTGATTTCATATTAAACTATTACAATACAGAGTGGCTTCTGTTAACACTTGGAGTCTAAATATGCACAGTTGTTAACCATACAGTATTTGGAAAAAATGACATTCCCACAGGCAGCATGCTGCTGTGCCAGACACCTGGAGCAAACCCCTGCTCTCTGCTGTTGCTACCAGCAAAGAGAAACTGAACTCATCAATGCACAGCTCAATATAGAGTGAATCACCAAGTTGCCCATGAGGACTTAGTATTGGATCAAATTATAACACTGCTCGGTGCTAAGGTGCAGGGCACACGGGTTTATCTGGCCTGGAACAGTAAGTGGGTCACTAGTAGGGACCAGCAGGGACGTCCATGGTTGTGTATCGTATTTACCTCTCTGTTTAGTTCAACTGAAACTCAAGAACTATGTAACGGATCAATCAGATGGGGGAGACGGGAGCTTCCATTGCAGCCAATAGAAGGTGATGATGGAGGCCATAGAGTCAGGACTGTTAAACATCTGGAGCATTTATCCTTGGGCCAGTGCTGAGCGGCTACCGTCATTGCAACCTGCTGAACACCAGTTCTCACAAGCAGCCTTTACCTTGGTGACTCATTCCACACTGAATCATGCGATGATGAGATCATTTTTACTATTTCATTGCAATGGGAGCACCAGCAGAGGGCTGAGCACTCCGCCAGATTCCTGGCACAACAACGTTGTCAGTAACATCTCTCACTCTGTGACCCATTTTAGAGTTTGTCCCTGGGAAAAAATTCAGAGCGGTCAACAAGGATTAAACACACCATTGCTTGAGTTATTTTTTAACAGTTTTGAAAACATTAGACTTTTTCTGAAAATGCTAAATGTTTAATAAAACCTAGGTTTGAAATTAGTGTTAACAACTGAAAGAAGTTTCTGAAAGTAATTAAAGTTAGTAACTGCTATGCTAGTTGAAAAATGGGTTTATTCATTGCATGAATCTTCAAGTGTGATCAATCCAGCTTCGGTCAGGGAGTATTAAAGTCAATTGAGTAATTGAATGTTGTCTTGAACGCTCAAGGTTTTGAATAAATTACAATGTCTAATAGTGTCATAGTCATTCATCACAAGCAAGGCCTTAGATCCCACCTGTCTGCGTTTGGTCTATCACGCTCTAAACCTTTCCTATCCATGTACCTGTCCAAATGTCTTTTAAATGTTGTTATTGTACCTGCCTCAACTATTTCCTCTGGCAGCTCATTCCTTATGGAACTTCTTGCAAGTTATTTTTTATGTCCACCTAGACATGAGCTCCTGGAATTAATAAATTGAATCATTTTCTTTATTAGTAGAATTAATTTGGAACAAATTATTGTTCCAAATGTATTGCTGTAAAATTCTTTTAAGACTATTTCATTTATGCAATCAGTTCCAGTTGTCTGCTGCACTTCTATCATTGATAATAAAGTATTTTGAGAAAACTGGTTCATTATTTTTTTGGAGGCAGGATTAATGGTGAATGATAGTGCATTTGTTGTTTCAAGTATAATTCTCAGAAATGAATTGATATAATGCCACTTATAGAGCTGTTGGATAAAGTATTAGGAAGGTGAGGATATTTGACATTCAATGTTGATTAGAGAAATGATGGTAGGTTTCAAGTTGGAAGATTGTTGGTAAAAATATCTTACTGGGGCCTAATCATGGGGTCTAGAAGACACACATTGCGATCTCTCCTGATCACTAGGCGTCTCAATGATTTAGATAAGGCATCACTGAAATTCAGTAATAGAGTGCAAATGCACACAGTTGATTGTGGGGAAAAAAGCATTAAGATGCATGCTTATTTGAACAATAGGTCTGTATGTCAATATCTCTTATTATGCAATGTTGAGAAACTCATACATTTTTGTACCATGTACCATACGTTATATTGAATGATTCAGTAAAATAAAACTGGAGTAACTCAGTGGCAAGGCAACATCTCTGGAGAAAAAGGATGGGTGATGTTTCGGATCGGGACCCTTCTTCAGTCTGAAGAAAGGTCCCAACCCAAAACGCCACCCATCCTTTTTCTGCAGAGATGCTGCGTGGCCAGCTGAGTTACTCCAGTACTTTGTGACAATCTTCTGTGTAAACCAGCATCTGCAGTTCTTTTCTACACATCTAAGGAGTATTAATTCACCCTTTAATAAAAAATGCACACTTATTGCAATGTGGTTATAAGTAAAGTAGGTCAGATTCTGTGTTTATGATGTTAGGACTATTGTTTATAAAAGGACGTTTATATATTGAATCGTTTTGTCTAATTTCTGTCTAATTTTGTTAATTCTGTCTAATTGTGTTTATTGAATATGGTTTGTTGGTATTCAGGGAAAGAGATTTACTACATTATTATACCCTGAAACATTCAGCTAAATGAGCAGTAGCATGAGTTGCTAAGTTCTTTACAAAAGAATGCCAAATTCCTGGGTGAAGAGAATGCTTCAGTTGGAAAGGCAACATTTCTTTTTGGCTGGAAGGATTATGTATTACTTCAGTTTTCAAAGTTCAATTGCAAAAGCTCCTCAATTTTGGGTGTTTCGGAATGACAATCAGAATCATTTAAAAATTATTAAAGTTAGAATTCTAAAATCAAGCTAATAGTTACTTAAATACAGAACTTTTTTTCTCTAACCTTGAATATTTATTTGTTCAACGGATGTAGTTCTGAGCCCAAAGAAACACAATTTTCAATATGAATGAAATATGGAAATATTTGAATTTTGCATTTGGATATTTTATAGTGAATTATTTTCTTCACTCCCCCCCCCCCCCCACCTCAGTTTTTATGTGTTAATCGGTGTTGGGTAACTATTTAGATTTATTTTTGAAAGACAGAGCATAGGTTTCAGTCTTTCGGGGGGGGGGAAACTTTGAATAAAATTTAACATGCTTCTGACTAACTGCAAAATTGACAATTCACAATTCATAACCCCTGCTTCCCAATACTTTTGAAGTGGTTGAAAATTTGCTGACAGAAAGAAACATTTGAAAATTGAAAACAATAAAATGCATGTGTTTCTGACATGCATGAATTATCATTAAAACAGAGCATATAACAGATTTGTTTTACAATTTACTTTATGTGATTTATAAAATAGTTTTTAATAACTCTAAAACTCACATTCATAGGTTTAAGGTTCTTATTTTTTGCAGGTGAAAGTTGATTTAGTTTAATGGGCTGCAATCTACTGCAAGGTATTTATAATGGAGCACAAATCCTTCAGGTTCAACCTGGAATGGCTTTGTCAACGGGATGGATTGGGTGCAGCCAAATTATGGAAATTCTGAAGCAAAATAATGAGAGCCCTGGAGGAATTCAAGAGTTTTGGTAGCAGCTGTGGAGGGGTATCGGGTCAAGGCCCTTCATCTGGACTAAAATGGTAGAGGGGAAGTAGTCACTATAAAGAAGGGTTGGGCAAGAGCTGGTAAGCCTGGTCAAAGCTCTTTCAACTTTTTTTCTCCAGTAATTGAACATTTAGAAGTATTCTGGAGGGGGCAGGGGAGGGGGGGGAGGCCAAGTGTTTCAATAGTGATGATTGATAGGAAATATTTGGGGCTGGATTTAATTACTCTTCGTGCTGGAACCGATGTATAATGGGAATCGACCGTAAGAATTTGTTTTAAGGGTAGATCTGCACAGTGCTGTCACTCTCCAACACCATCTTAACTATTTACTAAATACAGTGACCTACTTTAAGATTGTTAATGATAACACCTTGTTAATAAGTGACAAAGTAAACTTTTTTTAATTTAATACTGAGGTGCATAAAAATGTCATAGCTAAATAATGCTTTGGTTATCAGGCTACAAAATAACTGCATAATTATTTATGAAGACCACTTCTATGGAGATCTGCAAGCCATTAACTGGATTATCCTTCAGTCTGGGCTGAAATGTAGCCTTCCATTGGTAGAGTAGCCGCCACAAAAATTGCTACGTTCCATTATATCAATCAATGCTTTTTTCTAATAAAACTATGTTCCCACTATTAAGCTTCGTTATCTTTTTATAAAGCTGACAGAACAAAATATCAGGCTTTTATATGTTTTATGGTTGCTGTGAACTCTGGGCTTATTTCCATGCTGTATCTCTTGGACTGTCATTTAAGTAATTGTCTTAATTTGAGACCTTTGTTCAAATTTAAAACTAATGGGAACATTATCTCTTCTTTTCTATCTAGATTTTGACTTTAAATGTTTTGCTGAACATTCTGTGTGCTATATCTTAAGGCAATCTAAGTTTACTTCATACAAAGTTGAGGTTAGATTTGCTGGTACCAATTGTGAACTACAGTTTTTTTTTTAAAGGAACACGGGTACAAAAGGCAGTGCTTGTTTGGATTTAGAGCATGGTGTAATGTTTTGTGTAGTACCTAACTTGGAAATGCATGATATGGACACTGCATTCAGTTCCCCAATCACTCAACTTGATGAACATGACATTTATTTTGGGAAGAAATTTAAAACCAATATTTTAATTGTTAATTTGTTTTTATAAAGACATTTTTGCAATTGACTGCAATGTGCTATGCATTCAAATTCCAGAAGCATTCCGTTTCATTGAAATTCCTACAGAAATGGTGGTTTCTCGGTGTCTTGAATCAGAATGGTTTCTGCCAATTTAAACGTCCAAGTTAGTCAGATATTATTCTTTAATTATTTTAAGGAACTGATACTGTTTTTCACAGTTAATAGAGAAGGGCATTCTTATTAACATTGTAAATATGCAGGCTTTTGAACAGAAAGAGGGTGGCTTTAGTCCGCAGTATGTGTCACACTACCAATTATTTATCTATAAAACTGCTGTTATATAATTTATTTTAACTGCAATTATGGTGACAGTTGTTCGACTCTAAAAATGGGCTTGAGGAGGTGGATGTTGTTTGTCTTTGCTAAGTTGTCAAACCAAAATGTCAAGTATCTTTATTTGTTTAAAAAAAATCTGCAGTGCTGCATAACTGCGTATTTTGAAGCACACTGAAGGTAAAACTGCTTTGGGTAGATAATTTATCATCATGGAAAACTTTTTTTAAATAATTTTAAATTGCCTGCAGCTTCTCTCCTTCACCTTCATGTCCCCATATTTCAAAATTGCATGAATTTTCTAACAGAAATCTAAATGCACATTATATATTTTGATTATTTCTTTAATGTGTGCAAACTTGATGGCTTTATATTTTCTACATTTTATTCAAATAAAATTCTTTAAAAATCATTATGGTACATTTTTCAGCAATAAAGATTAATCAGTTAAATTTTAAAACGGACATTACTTGTCATAAAATCAATTTTCATATCTTATGTATATACCATGAAGACAGTTTAGCTTTTGCTATTTTGCTACCAGGCCATCAATAGCAGAGATAATCAAAGCATGGCTCTCTTTATTTCTCATCTTTCTTAAATGAAGAACAATAGAACTTGCATCTAGAATCATACAGTCCAAATGGGCACCTTCATCCTACCTCGTCCACACTTACAGTGATGCCAATCTAGGCTGATTCAATTTACCTGCATTGGGCCTGTACTCTCTCTATGCCTTTGTTAACCAAGTACCTGGCCAAATTTCGAAACCGATGCCAGTTTACACAAAAGGACATAAAGTGTTGGAGTAACTAGGTGGGACAGACAGCATCTCTTGAGAACATGGATTGGTGACATTTCGGGTCAGGATCCTTCACACCTATCCATATTCTCCAAAGGTGCTGCCTGACCCAGTGAGTTACTCCATACTTTGTGTCCTACCTTTCCAGATGCCTTTTAAAAATTGTAATTGTACTTGCCTTTACCACTTATAGCAATTCATTCTAGATCACAACTCTGAGGAGAAAAAACTTACCCCTCAAATCTCTCTTAAATTTCTCCCCTCTACTCTTAAACCTGTATCCTTTAGTTCTAGAATCTCCTGCCCAGGGAATAATATTCTATCTTTCCTCTCTTTGCCTCTCATAATTGTATAACCTCTATAAGGCCACCCTCTCAGACTTCCATGTTCGTGTGAGAATAAATGCAGCTTATTCAATCCTTTCTTATAACTACAGCTCTCTATTGCAGGTAACAACCTGGTTAATCTCTTCGGCAGTTGAGCTATTGCTGCCACAGCCTTTATATAGTTGGTGACTGACCCAATGAAGGGTCCCGACCCAAAACATCAACTATCCATTTAGATCCACGGATGCTGCTTGGCCCGCTGAGTTTAGTTTAGATACAGCATGGAAACAGGCCCTTCAACCCACTGAATCTACACTGAACAGTGATACCCGTACCCTAACACTATTCTACACACATTAGAGGTCATTTTACATTTATACCAAGCCAATTAACCTACAAACCTGTACGTCTTTACACTGTGGGAGGAAACCGGAGCTTCCCGGAGAAAACCCATGCAGGTAACGGGGAGAACGTACAAACGCCGAACAGACAAGCACCCGTAGTCAGGATCTAACCCAGATATCTGGCGCTTTAAAGCAGCAACTCCACCACTGCGCCACCATGCTGCCCTTTCAAAAAGCAAAAGAAAGAAGAAAAAAAACCTCAATTAGATTGTTTATGCCCTGTGGTCTCATGTAAATTTGTGTATAAAAGGTGGCAATTTTCTCCATGAATGATAACAGCCATTTTTGTTCAAGGGGGAGTGGAGAACAAAGGGGGACTTGGCACAAGTGCACTTTGTAAGCGCCCTCTATGTGGCGACTAAGACTTTCACTGTGACTTGTCACATGTGACACAGCATTCATTCATTCAAATTATTAACTAAGTTCAAATTTCCCTGATCTGGTGAAACCTGAGCTATTCTCTCTGGATGATGTGGTTCACATCAGACCTTGGCAGTGCTTACAATTTCTGCTTTCTCCTATTTGTGTCCGAAATGGACAGAGAATGGACAAATGAAAAGATACAATCTGAAGAATGCAAAGAATCTTTATATTTTTGATCCACAGAGCAATATTACACCTTATGAGGTGAGATGAATAGAAAGCTCAAGATTTTAAAAGTTCCTAGATTGAAACATAGAAATTAGGTGCAGGAGTAGGCCATTCGGCCCTTCGAGCCTGCACCGCCATTCAATATGATCATGGCTGATCATCCAACTCGGTATCCCGTACCTGCCTTCTCTTCATACCCTCTGATCCCCTTAGTCACAAGGGCCACATCTAACTCCCTCTTAAATATAGCCAATGAACTGGCCTCAACTACCCTCTGTGGCAGAGAGTTCCAGAGATTCACCACTCTCTGTGTGAAAAAAGTTTTTCTCATCTCGGTTTTAAAGGATTTCCCCCTTATCCTTAAGCTGTGACCCCTTGTCCAGGACTTCCCCAACATCGGGAACAATCTTCCTGCATCTAGCCTGTCCAACCCTTTAAGAATTTTGTAAGTTTCTATAAGATCCCCTCTCAATCTCCTAAATTCTAGAGAGTATAAACCAATTCTATCCAGTCTTTCTTCATTAGACAGTCCTGACATCCCAGGAATCAGTCTGGTGAACCTTCTCTGCACTCCCTCTATGGCAATAATGTCCTTCCTCAGATTTGGAGACCAAAACTGTACGCAATACTCCTGCTGGTCTCTGAATTTCTCCCAGTCCTCTGGTATGCTGCTTTTTTCTGGCTAATTTGTACGCATCATCCTTCGCTTTGATACTATCCCTGATTTCCCTTGTTATCCACGGATGCACTACCTTCCCTGATTTATTCTTTTGCCAAACTGGGATGAACAATTTTTGTAGTTCATCCATGCAGTCCTTAAATGTCTTCCATTGCATATCCACCGTCAACCCTTTTAGAATTAATTGCCAGTCAATCTTGGCCAATTCACGTCTCATACCCTCAAAGTTACCTTTCTTTAAGTTCAGAACAATTGTTTCTGAATTAACAATGTCACTCTCCATCCTAATGAACTCAACCATATTATGGTCACTCTTGCCCAAGGGGGCACGTACAACAAGACTACTGACTAACCCTTCCTCATTACTCAATACCCAGTCTAAAATAGCCTGCTCTCTCGTTGGGTCCTCTACATGTTGATTTAGATAACTATCCCGCATACATCCCAAGAAATCCTCTTCCTCAGCACCCCTGCCAATTTGATTCACCCAATCTATATGTAGATTGACGTCACCCATTATAACTGTTTTGCCTTTGTCGCACGCATTTCTAATTTCCTGTTTGATACCATCTCCAACTTCACTAATACTGTTAGGTGGCCTGTACACAACACCCACCAGCGTTTTCTGCCCCTTAGTGTTTTGCAGCTCTACCCATACCGATTCCACACCCTCCAAACTAATGTCCTTCCTTTCCATTGCGTTAATCTCCTCTCTAACCAGCAACGCTACCCCACCTCCTTTTCCTTTCTTTCTATCCCTCCTGAATATTGAATATCCCTGGATGTTCAGCTCCCAGCCTTGGTCACCCTGGAGCCATGTCTCCGTGATCCCAACTATATCATAATCATTAATGGCTATCTGCACGTTCAACTCATCCACCTTATTACGAATACTCCTTGCATTGAGACACAAAGCCTTCAGGCTTGTTTTTACAACACTCTTACCCCTTATACAATTATGTTGAAAAGTGGCCCTTTTTGATTTTTGCCCTGGTTTTGTCTGCCTGCCACTTTTACTTTTCACCGTGCTACCTATTGCTTCTACCCTAATTTTACACCCCCCTGCCTCTCTGCTCTTGTACCCATCCCCCTGCCACATTAGTTTAAATCCTCCCCGACAGCACTAGCAAACACTCCCCCAAGGACATTGGTTCCATTCCAGCCCAGGTGCAGACCGTCCTGTTTGTACTGGTCCCACCTCCCCCAGAACTGGTTCCAATGCCCTAAAAATTTGAATCCCTCCCCCTTGCACCATTTTTCAAGCCACGTATTCATCTGTAATATCCTCCTATTTCTACTCTGACTGGCCCGTGGTACTGGTAGTAATCCAGAGATTATTACCTTTGAGGTCCTACTTTTAAGTTTATCTCCTAGCTCCCTAAATTCATCTTGTAGGACCTCATCCCTTTTTTTACCTATATCGTTGGTGCCAATATGCACCACGACAACTGGCTGTTCACCCTCCCCCTCCAGAATGTTCTGCAGCCGTTCAGTGACATCCCTGACCTTGAAGGACACTTTTTTTTAATAGTTTGAATTAGTTTTGAAGATAAGCTCCACTCCCATGGGAAGGTTGTTGGAGGTGAGTTGCAACATTACAGTTAGAAATACTGAGAAAAATATTTGGACACTGATGAAGTCTTATTTGACACCACAATTTTCCAAGTTAGAATCATGATATTTGGCTACATGCCTGACAACAGACTCCCGAAGCAGAAACTTATTCCAATCACTGATGTGGAAGAGATTATCAAACAAATAGTAGAATAGATTCAAGAAAATGCTCAAACCTATAACCTATAAACATCCTTGCTAACATCTTGGAATCAATTGTCCACGGCCACTCAAAGTGGGGAAAGAATATTTGGGATGAAAATAGGACCCTCAAGCACATGTGTTGCAAAGAATCTGTAGTTCCTGCTTTTGCTTCATCAGCCATCTCCAAACACAAACCCAGATTTGACTGGACATGCTAAGTTTTATAATATCTTACTTTCTGTGGTTAAAATTGATTTATTATTCAAAGGTTATCCAGAAATATATAGTTAATGTCAGTTTGTCTTTTCGATCATAACCTGTTCTGGCACCACCTTACCGTGTCTTCTCTAATAACGTGTAACCATTTATGGATAATGTTGGTCACTAAGATTGACACCTTCTTCATTCCAGTATTTGACCAAATTCTATCATATCTCCTGACTTTTCCTGTCTGATCTGCTTTTGTTGACTAAGAACCCATTCCTATTCACAGGAATTTATTCCAACTGAATTTTTTAACCTCCAAATTTGAATTCAATGTTATTATGCTGCTACCCTCCACTTTTAGAACTACCATTATCACTCATTTCTGTTGTAAAATCAAAACACCCATAATTGTGGCATTTAACCAGTGTCTTCTCCCTTGAATGTCGGTCTGATCCCTTACAGTGGCTGACTGACAAGTAAAGGCCAAACACCAGCATTATTGATAACAGCTGGGGCCAATAGGCTGATATTGATCGGCAACTTGACCTTTGTCAGCCGGTTCCTAGGCATTCTAGCCAGAGGGGAAAAGGGAGAGGACGCGAGAAGAAGCAGGAGAGAAAGGGAGGAAGAAGGCAGAAGGAAGAAAGAAGAGAGTGAAGAAGGGAACAAAGTGGAGTGCCTCCCTGCTAGCTGTGTTCCCCAGTTGCAGCATCGAGGGAGACTGAGCCAAGGGACAAACCTGAGACCACCAGCGCCATCGTGTTGTGAGACTGGACTGTTGGGAAATCACCCAGAGATGGCCAGTGCCTTTACCTGAGGTTAAGACAGTGGCTGGGGCAAGTCTGAGATGCCAGAGCCTCTTTCTGCCCACAGTCAGCGAGGGACAGTGCCCACACATACAGAGGCAAGAACTGGCCACCAGGATAATCCTGTCAAGACAGCTGCTTCTCTCAAGGCAAGGGTGAACTCCAGTAAGAAGCCGGAGATCGCCACACCTCCTTCAAAAGCCAGGACAACTGCCGGGCCAATGCTGAGATTGCCAGTGTCATCACACATGTGCCCTGACAGTGTCAGCACCCTGGGCTGTTCTGGTTTTTCTTACCATTGTAAATAAAATACATCGTGCAAGTCCACCCTACTACGAGTGTAAGTTGAACCCGGTGTCATCCCCGACACCACACTACCAACTTTCTAAACACACGTTCTTATTTAATGCTTTTGAGAAAGATATCACAGGCCAAAACCATGCTCATCTTTCCTCAATTCTTTGTTTGAACTGTGCTTTCAACAACCATTGCATTAAGCTCTGGATTTTCCTTTGTATCTCTTTAAGATGTTTTTGAAAACAGTAGATAATAAGACCAGGTGCCCAAAAGCTCTTTTTTGGCATTTGGTGGTCAAAACGCATTAATATATATTTGAAGACACAAAAACTTTCCTAAATCAATAATTATTAATGACGTATAATTAAATATATTATGCATGATTAAGTATGTGATCAAAATTAACAAAATATGTAAACTTGCAATAAATGTCGGATGTAGAACAATATATGTAATGATAAAAACAAGCTTATTTTCATTTTAATATACATGGAAAAGGGAAAAATAAATCAAAGCACAGCCTTTTAAATTCTTATCCCAGCTTACTAGGAAGCAAAAATCAAGAATTGTAAAACAGGTGGCTGCTGAATTTTTTTGCACTTTCTTATTGAAGCAACATCATTCCTCACATTTCCAAGAATTAAAGTGTGCTGTTTGTGCCTGTAAAGATTTCAGATTTCATTTGTAAATCTAGTTTGATTGCTTTTTGTTCAGGTTTTGTGATAGTTGATGGAAATTTGTCTGTTTAAAACTTCTTGAGCTGCAACTTCCACTTGTTTAACTTCTAAGCGCTTCCACCAAATGAAAATGTTTTCATTGTTTATTAAACTTAGAAAATGTTTGGACATATTTTAAGGTAATGCACATTTGTCTTGTTCTGTTTACACCACATTATGAATCTACATTTTCCTTGAATTTCCTTCCCATGAATTACTTTCCTCTGAAAATAAGCTTATCCCAAACTTGATGTGTTTCCCACACAATTGACATCTGTAACAATTAAAAGTTGTAATTAAAAATGGTTCTGTTTAATAATTGAGGAGACATTGACATTTCTGGCTTTTGACATAAAAATGTATAGTTTTAAAACCTGTTTCTCAACACCAAAACTGCCTCACAGCACCAGAGACCCTGGTTTGATCTTGACCTCTTGTTCTGCCTGTGCAGAGTTTGCACGTACTCCCTGTTACTGCATGGGTTTCTTCCCACATCCCAAAGACGTGTGGGTTAGTAACTTAATTGATCTAAGTGTGTAGGGAGTGGATAGGAAGGTGAGGTAACATAGAACTAGTGTGAATGGGTGATTAATGGTCAGGGTGGATCCAATGGGCCGAAAGGTATGTTTCCATGCCATATCTTTAAACTAAAGTACACAAAACAATTGAACAAATAAGAAGTAAGCATGTAATGTGGATAGCCTGCATAATAAAATGCTGTTTTGTAAATTTACATTTGGTTACATTCTCTAAATCTGAAGTTTCATTTGAACCTCAAAAGGGAAATGTTTTATTACACTAAATATTAATTAATGAAACACTTACTTTTGATGTCCAATACACTGAATTTTTGCATTTGCTTTGGATTTAACACCACTTCAGGATCAGTTGTACAGGAACAGTTTACTATTCTTAAAGCTTTTGTTTTTCCCTTTTGCATTGTGAACAAATCTCTCTATATTGTATTCCCATGTATACTCTATTGCATGATTTTCCACTTTTAAACAAAATCACATTTCAACTAGAAAAGGAACATCGAATCTTGAATTTCATAGTTATCTGCAGAAGCATGTTAATCAGTCACTGGACGGTGTGCCAACAGCATTTTGGTCATGGCACAGTGCATGAAGGTTTGATAGTGTCCGAGGACCAGGACACAATTGAATTGATGTTATGGAAAACATTGTACATAAGAAAGATAGTCCAGGACCATGGGGAGGAGAGGTTGCATGTGAGTGCAAATGTCTCAGATTATAATTTGGGTTGGAAGACAGTCAGATGTCTCTGAGTATTATCTCAAATGTCTGTTGTTGACCGAATGAATTGTGAATCAGTTGGAAGGGGAAGAAGTGTGGGCAAAGGGCCAGGGGTTTGAATAATGGGTGGAATGATTGTGTGATTGGATTTTTGGCTTGGTGGGTTGGAACCAAATAGGTAAACGAGACAAAAGATGCGGTTTCTGAGTTTTAGGAGTGGGTGTCGGAACTGTTTTGTTTGAGTTTGGGGACACGAAGAAGACTACGTAAGTCAATAAATTCAAGAGAGAGTATCCAATACCTTTTGTGGAAGGGAAGCAGAGTTTATTGTTTCAGCCCTTTGTACCTTCTGGTTCTGATGAAGGGCTGATGACCTGAAACACAAGCACTTTATCCTTCTCCACCGATGCTACCTGACCTGCTGAGTATCTTCAGCTTTTTCTGTGCTGTAGTCACATTCTACACTGTGTAACATTGATTTTCAGATACAGTGCCCGCCATAATGCTTGGGACAAAGACCCATCATTTATTTATTTGCCTCTGTACACCACAATTTGAGATTTGTAATAGAAAAAAAATCACACGTGGTTTTCAAAGCACCATAATGTTTGGGACAGCACTGTCATGTAAATTAAAGTAGTCATTTTTAGTATTTTGTTGCATATCCTTTACATGCAATGACTGCTTGAAGTCTGCGATTCACGGACATCACCAGTTGCTGGGTGTCTTCTCTGGTGATGCTCTGCCAGGCCTGTATTGTAGCCATCTTTAGCTTATGCTTGTTTTGAGGGCTAGTCCCCTTTAGTTTTCTCTTCAGCATATAAAAGGCATGCTCAATTGAGTTCAGATCGTGTGATTGACTTGGCACACTTAAGAATTTAACATTTTTTAGCTTTGAAAAACTCCTTTGTGGCTTTGGCAGTATGTTTGGGATCATTGCCATGCTGTAGAATGAACAGCAGGCCAATGAGTTTTGAGGCATTTGTTTGAACTTGAGCAGATAGAATGTGTCCATACACTTCAGAATTCATTATGCTACTGCCAGCAGCAGTTGTATCATCAATGAAGATAAGTGAGCCAGTACCTTCAGCGGCCATACATGCCCAGGCCATAACACCCCCACCACCATGTTACACAGATAAGGTGGTATGCTTTGGATCATGGGCAGTTCCCACTCTCCTCCATACTTTGCTCTTGCCAGCACTCTGATATGTTAATCTTCGCCTCATCTGTCGACAAGACTTTTTCCAGATCTGTGGTTGTTCTTTTAAGTACTTCTTGACAAACTAACCTGGCCATCCTATTTTTGTGGATAACGAGTGGTTTGCATCTTGCAGTGTAGCCTCTGTATTTTTGTTCATGAAGTCTTCTGCGGACAGTGGTCATTGACAAATCCGTACCTGACTCCTGAAGAGTGTTTCAGATCTGTCGGACAGGTGTTCGGTGATTTTTCTTTATTGTAGAGAGAATTCTTCTGTCATCAGCTGTGAAGGTTTTCCTTGGCCTGCCAGTCCCTTTGTGATTAATGAGCTCACCAGTGCTATCTTTTTTTCTTTATGCTGTTTCAAACAGTTGATTTTGGTAAGCCTAAAGTTTCTGATGTCTCTGTTTGGCTTCTTTGACTTTCATTGGCACAACTTTGGTCCTCTTGTTGATAAACAGCAATAACAGTTTCCAAAGGTGATGGAAAGGCGGGAGGAAAGACCAGGTGCTAAGAGCTCTCTTATACCTGCATTAAGGAGGCATTTAAACGCACCTGAACAATTAAACACTTGTGAAGCCATGTGTCCCAAACATTATGGTGCCCTGAAATGGGGGGACTATGTATAAACCCAGCTGCAATTTCTACATGGTGAAACCAAAATGTATAAAAAAATACCCTTTAATAAAATCTGACAATGTTCACTTTAACCACATTTTTTTTTTTCTATTACAAATCTCAAATTGTGGAGTACAGAGGCTAATAAACAAATTATGAGTCTTTGTCCCAAACATTATGGAGGGCACTGTATGTAGCAGTGAAGAAACAGCACTGTGATTTGATTCATAGCTCAACATATTTTCACAGTGAATAATAGCTTAATGATCCAATCTAAATTCAAGGTGCTTAAACTTTATATATAAAGTCAGAAACTCTCATCATGTTTGTTTGTCTGTCTGCCTGTCTGTGATGTCCTGAAATTACGCCAAAACAGTACACGATAGCGCTACAATTTTGGACCACCTTACTCACCATTGTCCTGTGGTGTGTAGTATCAAGTTTCCTTCAGATGGATGGTATAATTTCTTCCATCTGCACTGGCAGTTATCAGCGTATGACGTCACAATGGAAAGCCAGTTACAATGTCAGGATTCCCAATGCAATGAGAGATTTGTTACATTATTGTAAGGAGAGGGGGAGAGGGGAAAGAAATGGGTATGCTGGGGGATGAGGAGAGATGTGCCACGCCTGTGCAGTTGGGGGCTCTGGATGAGTGGTGGAATATTGCGTTGGGGGAAACGGGACCCAACAGGTCCCACTTGGTCTAGTATCTCCATAAATAATGCCTGATCTGTTGAGTATTTCTAATATTGTTTGACATTTTATATATCCAGAATCCATAGCATTTTGCTTTTAAGCAAATGTGTTTAAATCTAAAGCTGCAACTGTTAACTTAAGGCTGATCATAATATTTGTATGTGTACAGAAGCATTTGATTCCTATTTAAGGAAGTTGCTTCACGTAGATACGCCTCACTTTTCAATAAGCCCTAGCTACTGCTAAAATGTACTGGTATTAGTTGTAACAAATGCATGTGAAAATGGCTCATTGTATTTCTCATTCTGTCCCCCCCCCCAGTTGAGGTGCATTTTGATCTTATGACAGTAGAAGTGTGCATTAGATGAATATGTTTGCATGCTTTCATTTGTAAAATAATCAAGTATTATTAGTTTTAAATTGCCACCTACCACAAATCCTGCATATATTGATATTTTGATATTTTATTGTATTGTATTGTATATCTTTATTGTCATTTCCTGAGTATTCACATACCCAGAGGAAACAAAAAAACGTTGCTCAACCAGTGTCCATTCAGTGTGCATTAAAAATAAATAGAAATAAAAATACATATATCATGAACAAATTTAACACTCTACTAAACATTCAACAGGCGTTCCGATCGGCAGCGGCACATCAGTGGCTCTGCTGCAGTGTGTCCAGGTTGGTGGTTGGTGCGCGATACTTTGGCAGGGGGCAAAGTCCGTTTAGCAGTCTTATAGCCTGCGGGAAGAAGCTGAGGAGCATTTATGTGATTTATCAAATTACTGATACCAATATATTCTTTTTTTTTTATAGAACCAGGAAGGTTATCAAACACTTTAAAAGGGTCATATTATACATAATAACATGCTGAGATATATAGAAAATACACAATGTTACAATTGTATAGACTTAGGTCTTACGATGAATGGGCACATTGGTGAACTAGTAAACATCTCTGATTTTTACACATTTGGTCTGGAATAATATGTCAATCTCAATTTATAATCCAATTTTATAAGGCAGCCACAGAACAATACCAAGTGTATGTTTTGGTAGTTTGATATTTTGGACAGAGCCTGCTTATCATGTTCTATATTTTCTTTTCAATTGAAACAGATTTGGGATTCAGACCAGAAATTTTCGTCTTTATTATGATGGGAAACACTTTGTGGGAGAGAAACGGTTTGAGTCGATTCATGACCTGGTAACAGACGGATTGATTACATTGTACATTGAGACTAAGGCGGCTGAATATATAGCCAAGATGACAATTAATCCAATCTATGAACATATTGGCTATACAACTTTAAATCGTGAACCTACAAGCACAAAATGTCTTCCAGACCTCAGAGATGTTCAAGCAGAGCCCGAATCTGCCAAAGAGGATGACACTCCAGAAGAAAGGGTAAGAATCAAAGATGCTTTATTTTTTCTCTAGATCCAGACCTATACCTCACTGTGACATTTATACATGATTGTTATATTGTTTTAGAGCTGACCTACTTTGTAATGTAGCTTAAATAATCTAATCATCCAATAAAAAAAAGTAAAGCACCAAGTTAAAGTAACTTGAGTGATCCTGCAGCAATGTGTTTAATGGCACAACAACTTATGTATTCCTACTTTGGGTACGTTGTTGTAGTTTAGTGCATTGAAATACTTTCATAATAATGTATTGCATAAAGTACTTTAGCGCAGCACCTACATTAAGTAGGGAAACCGAAAAAAATATATGAGCAGTTATTGTAAGATTTATTGTTTGAATCTAACACATATACTGTAGGGAAAAGTTAAATTGTATTTGAAATGTGATCTAGAAATGTGACGTTTTAAAATCTTTGAATACACAAGGAAATGTTAATTATGAATATATCTTTATAACATTTTTTTGAGGATTTTTTTCTGAAGATTCGTATTATTCATATTTTGTAACTCTCATTGGTGCTTATTGTCCTTACTTTGTCTGCTTAAATCTGCGGTTTCAAAATCTCAATTAGCCTTTAGTGCACGTTTTTGCACAACTTTACAGTTACCAAGGCTCCTTTTTATGATGCCCTAATATGCATTTTAAAAAATAATTCCCTCAGTCTGGCATGGTCCCTCGATTCACCCTTCATTTCTGTTGCCTTTAAGTAAAATAACAAAAATTAATTTAGGAGACGACTAATTCAGCCATTTTTACTTGATAAATTATCACCCCCTCTCCTATTTGTTCAAATTGTACCTTATTACACGCTAATTCTACAATGCAAAAGAAATGAATTCACCTTTTCTCTTCTGCAAATCATCATCTTGAAGGTCTTACTGAATCAATTTTATATGCATAGTAGCCAAACTGTTGCACATACATTTTCCAGTTTTAGTCTTCTGAAATGTATGTGTTATAATAATTTAAATATTGTGAAGTTATATGGATTAGTGAAAAATCATTACATTTTACAGTAGGGTTCAGAATGTAATTAAAAAAGATTAAATCAACTTTGATTGCTATTTTTCCAAATCTTACGTAGCTAATTCAAATTTAGTTTTGAAGGATCTTGTTAATTCACTTTTCTGGAAAGAGTATTATCCCCACAGAGAAAATAAATAGTGTTTATAGAACTTCTAAAATGACAATTTCTCACAATGATTTAATGATCGTGTATAACGCATGCAAAGATTGTTTCGCAAAAGTAGAAAAATATGCAAATGCGGTATTGATCAATAATTTGTACGCGTCACAGTATCAATGTATTTAAATCACTCAAAATTCTACAACGTGGAAAAGCCGAATGCCAAAGAGCAACAACCGAGTTGATGGGCAGTTGATCGGATAATATTGATTTTAAAGAGGCCCAAGGGAAGAGAGGAGGTAAAGGGAGCACGATACAGGTGTGGCAGAAGGCTCTGTTCTTGAAAATAGTGGGTAGAGGAGGCCAAGTCTGAGATTGATATTGGAAAATAAGTCTAATAGTAATTAGAAGGTAAATGAGGGGCTCGACATGCCAGTTTTATAGATAACAACAAGAATTTTGAAATTGAATGTTCAGTTTTTTTGAGGAAGGAAAAACACCTTGGATATGGATGCCAATGAAGAATAGGCTGGAATATTCAATGATTATAATAATATGCAGAACAATCAATGGAGTGCTAAATTTATACTACAAATATGGAGAATGGAAAACATTCAAATGTCAGGTGCGAGTTGTGGAGGCAGCTTTAATATTTGAAAATTATCTGTCATGCATTCAGATTATGCCTCTTAAAATGTAAAGTAGTGTACTAAAAGCAAACTGATCATTTTAATAATAACTTGCAAAAACTTCAAGAATAATTCATATAAAATATTATTTGCGATTTCAATTTTCACAGAAATTTTGGCAATCCCTTTAAATTTGTTTAACTGAATTGTTTGCGTTTAAGCTACAGACTTTACAGCCTCGGAAGTTGAACAGTCTGGCCCAGATTCTTCCACAGCTATCATCCATTATCTGTGGAACAGGGTGACTTGGGCAGTGTCAGTTTGTGCTTCGTTCAAGGAATGATTTACTGCTGTGCATTTTTGCAGAGCTCAAACGTGCGAGAATATCACTGATGTGACCAAGTTTGGAACTTTCTAATTATAGGTGCTGAACAAGTTAAGCTGCCAGGCCAGACTTTTTAACTTCGCAGACTGTAGGTACATTGTTGAACATAATTTCCAAAACCAGTAATA
The DNA here is from genome assembly GCF_028641065.1 of Leucoraja erinaceus. Lineage (NCBI taxonomy): Eukaryota > Metazoa > Chordata > Chondrichthyes > Rajiformes > Rajidae > Leucoraja > Leucoraja erinaceus. Next base: position 22,709,924 of record NC_073383.1, read on the forward strand.
CAATTCATAAGGTATTTGAAAAAAAAATAGCAAATGCATAGGTAACTTAGTAACTAACTAAGAAACTGGGGGGAAACTTCTATTCTCTTAAAACTGAGCATTTAATAATTGCATTTTTGTCTTTATCGATGATCGCATGCCAGTATATTTGACTATCCATTTTGTTGCTAGGTTATTGCAATGCCATTCTATTCAATTTCCGAAGGTGTAAAGTCTATAACTTAAATTCCACTGAGCCCAGTAGAGGAGCAATGAAAGTATAGTCCCACTTTGCATCTTCAACTTCGATTTTCTAGCTGCTATTGTTTTATACCCAGATCGATATAGACGAGGGAGGATTAGGCAGTATTTTATTTAGCGAATGCAAAGTCGTTTAGCCAAGCAGCTGCCTCTTGATTTGCTGTATGAAGGGTGACAAGTCCTACTTTGAGTCTTTGTTGAGGGCATGCATCAATGAGTGTTGCATTGTTTGCTGCTCTCCACAAGCACACCGTGGGGTTGGACTGCTGCCCCATTTGTGAAGGCTGACCAAGCAGGGGCCATGTCCAGTCCTGAATCTATTCAGCGTCGTCCACTGCTTCCTTGGGAGATTGGTGCCAGGGACCGGTAGGGTGGGGTCTGACACCAGATGTTTATTTGGGATGTCCTTGGACTCCCATTCCTTTTTCCAAGCTGATTGGATGATGAAATCAGCTGGTGGTGGGTTCTTCCAAATTGGTCGTCTAGATGGAAGTCGAGCAGTGGGTGGGTTGAAGATGTCCATGTGAATTGGCAGGTGAGGAGAGTTTTTGGTCTTTTGGAGCATCCTTTGAGTGAGGACTACTCGCCGGATGTGTGGAGGGGCTATGTTGGATAGGACAGGGAGCCAGGGGAATGGTGTTGAGCGGATTGTTCCTGTGATGATCCTCATTGTTGAGTTCAATTGGGTGTCCACATGGTGTGTGTGGGATGATCTGGACCAAACAGGGTCACAATATTTGGCTGAAGAAAATGCAAGGGCTAGTGCTGAAATGCGCAGTGTGGGGGCTGCTGCCCCCCACTTTGAGCCAGCAAGCTTACTGAGGAGATTGTTTCTGGACTTCACCTTAGCTGCTGTTCTTTTGAGATGTTCCTTGAAGGATAGAGTCCTGTCAAGGGTCACTCCGAGGTAGGTTGGAGTGGGGGCATACTTCAGTTTGGTCCTGCTCAGATAGATGTTTGGTTCTCTTGTGGCTTCTGCATTATGGAGGTGGGACACACTGAGGAGCCAGCAAGCTTACTGAGGAGATTGTTTCTGGACTTCACCTTAGCTGCTGTTCTTTTGAGATGTTCCTTGAAGGATAGAGTCCTGTCAAGGGTCACTCCGAGGTAGGTTGGAGTGGGGGCATACTTCAGTTTGGTCCTGCTCAGATAGATGTTTGGTTCTCTTGTGGCTTCTGCATTATGGAGGTGGAACACACTGGAGACCATTTTTTCTGGGCTTGGTTTTAGGCGCCAGGTTTTGCAGTACTTGTCCAGTTTAGCAAGGTCTTCATTGAGCATTAGGCAGTGATCAGTCCTTTTATCTAGCAGGTGATGTGGACATCATTGTGGTCCCTTGTCTGGAAGATGACATAGAAAAACTGGTGCCTGATCAGGTTGTTGCCATGAATCTTCTGCAATCTTATATTAAAAAAACTGACATCTGTGAAAGGCTATCAGCTTGTTCTGAGCAGAAGACCTCAGAACACATTGCCTCAGGCCCAAAGTCGTCCTAAAGGTCTGATTGTGGTTGCCTCTGGCCTTGTACATACTGTAGCTTTACCAGCTTTGATGAAGGCTTGAAAATTAATTGCACATTTTTAATTGTAACTAGACCAAGTGCAGACCCATTGGGTCTGTTCCCCCAACGTGCGGTTGAGGGGGGGGGGGGGGGGGGGCGGCATGCGGCGTCACACACATTAACTACCCCCACCCCGCACACACGCTAACTACCCCCCTTGTTAATATATTAATATTATTAATTTGCTCCTTTTACCCCTATCTACTGACGCATAGCTCCCAACTCGCAGGGGGGGTAGAGAGTGAGGGCAGATAGAGAAGGGGGGGGGGGGGAAAGAGAGAAGAGGGAGGGGCTGGGAGAAAGAGGGAGGGGGGGGGGAGGGGAAAGAGGGAGGGGGGGAGAAAGAGGGGGGGGGGGGGAAAGAGGGGGGTGGGGAGGAAAAAGGGGGAGAGAATGAGAGGGGGGGGGGGAGTAAGAGGGGAGGAGAAAGAGGGGGGGTAAGGAATCAAATGCAAAACGCCGTACACCCACACAACCACAGAGTTTTAAAAATATATAGATGTATGAAACAGAATACCGATTTTATATGAATACTGATAATTAAAAAAGGCTTTTTTCATTTTCCAGCTCTGCTTTACGTTTGGCAAATGCAAATGCAATATTTTAAAATTTATTTGATGAAATCTGCAAAACGCATCTATCTGGTGACCATGGCGTTGGATTAGGCAATAATAAAAATAGGAAAGAATATCCATTCATTGCTGCCCTTATAATTTATTGATATGCTTGTTGCTTTATAAAATCAGCAGTGGTTATATCGTTAAGTGCTGGCTGCTGCTTCCTTACTTTATTGATTGGTTGCTCTTCCATTCATTTATTAATTCATAAAGTGGTCACCACTTCATTCATTTATTGATTCAGTGTGCATCGTAATCTATTAATTTGTTACACCACAGATGCACCTTCCTCAATCCTTTATGAACACTATTTTCCATCCTTTGAATTATTAAATTCTACTTTTCAGTTGTCTTGACCGTCTGCCCTGATCTACTCTCACCCGTCACCAACTGTTTTAACCAACACATGTTGGTTAACTCATTTCCTTGTGGTTTATCATAAATCCATATGATTTAGTTTTATTTTGAAAGTTCTTCTTTTAACAAGTGTGTTATATCCTTATTTAAAAACACCCTAACCCAAGGTCTAAATTTGGGGGTTTGTTTGCCAGCCTGCTGCTTACTCTTCCTAACAACTTGCATTTATTATTTTTCTCTACTCACAGATTTCTACCCTTTCCCCACTCTTGGCTCATAGATCCTTTTAGCACAGTGTTTAACATTGACTTAATTATACATTATCAAACGGATAATCCAGAAAGGCTCTGGACCTGAGGGTGCTGGAAATTCGGTGTTCAACCTGACATAAATCTCTTGGTAAATCGCTTTTAATCACTTTATAGATTTTTATGGAAAACTACTTAATACGCAAATCATTTAAAAAAAAATGATTTGATAAAAATACTTTCATTATAAATTTAACACCATAAGCAATGGCATAGTAGATTCACCAATCTATAAGGAAATGAGTGGCCACGATAATTTGGATGTAGTTCATCTGAAATCTGTGGAAATTATTTTGAACTCCTGGACACATTCCAAGATACTTTCGACAGTATACCTGTAGAAGCTTGTTTGAGTATTCGGAGACCTATCGAACCTCTTTGAAATTGCATCCATGTGCTTGTCCCAGGACATATCATCACCACCAGAATGCACCTTGATCCTAATCAGTAGGTCCACAGTAGTCAAAGCCAGTGAAAGCCACATCAAGCAAGGCTGCATCATTCATTACCCTGACCTTTTTTCAGTGTTTCTTTCCACAGTTCTGAAGCTCACTTCCAAAAAAGCTACTTGCATGAATTGAACTGGTTTACGGGACCACTGGAAACTGTTCAGCCTATGGCAATTGCAGTCCACATCCAAGGTCACCCAGACTCCAGCAGTTGAGCTGCCGTGCACACACATTCAGAGGCCAAGCTCCAAGTTGTCATCATCAACTTATTACTCAAGTATACGAGGATGGGCCTTGCACTCAATGTCCACAAAACAAAGGTCCCCTACCAGCCATCCCACACTAGACAAAAACCCCTATGACAATAAAGGTTTGTGGCATGAAGCTGGTCACCATGGGCTACTTTGCATATCTCAGGAGCCACTTTCAGTAAAGGCATATCTGAGTAATGAAGTACTCCTTTGGATGAAGGATGGATTTCATCTATGGGAATGATAAAGGTGTTTGAAGATCAAGATAACACCGACGCAAAACTCGTGATATTGTAATATAAGAACAATGACACCCAAATACCTTTACTTTCCCCACTAAGTCGCTGCTAGTAAAACATACCAATTTGATTTTCGTAGATCCAAAACGGGTGGCATCACATTTTCCTGTATTGAATGTAATCCACCATAGCTTGGACCAACTACAAGTAGGCCCATGTCCCTCCATAATTTGTTGTTACCTCCATGATACTTACTGTGGCTTCTAACTTTGTGCTATCATAGGTAACTCTTCATCAAAGTAATTAATAAATATCGTAAAAAGCTCTGGGGCTCGAGTATTTAAGATGGCGGCGCTGCCTTAGCAGCTGCGGCTCGCCTGCAGTCCGTTTGTTTTTTCTTTTTTGGTTGTTTTTATGTCCTATTTTAGTTAATTTGTGGCTTTATTTTTATTTTATTATGTTGTGTATGGGTGTGGGGGGGAGAAACGTGTTTTTGGTCTCTTCCTTCGGAGGGGGATGCGACTTCTCTTGTCGTATCCCCCGTGTCCGTCTCAGTCTGCGCCGAGGCCTAATGGCGGAGCTGGCAGCCTCGGAGCTGGGGCAGTGTTCCAGCAGCAACATCGGAGCTGTGGAGCTGTTCCGGTGGCAGTGGCAGCGGCGAACAAGGAGGGAAGAGACAAGGACTTTAAGATTTTTGCCTTCCATCACAGTGAGGAGGTGCCTGGTGAACTCACTATGGTGGATGTTAAATTTATGTTTATTGTGTGTTTTTGTCATTTTTATTATATGTATGACTGCAAGGCAACGACATTTCGTTCAGACCAAAAAGTCTGAATGACACTAAAGGCTACTTTACTTTACTTTACTTTACTTTATAGTTCCCTGAAAAATATCATTACTTACATTTTGCTAGTTAAGCAATATTTAATTATCTCTACTCTTTTTCTAGTTTGCAACGAACTACCAATTCATGTTATCAAGTTATTTCTAGCTTCATGTACTTTTTTCTTCGGATAATCTTGTGTATTCTCATGAAAGGCTTTCTGAACATACACATCGGCAACATCCTTTCCACCATGCCAATAACCTGTTTGTTCAGTTATATTCGTCAGATCCTTTGCATTTGGAGAGTTGAGAAACATCTTGTCTAATTGGCCTGTCCCACTTTGTCCATTGTTACCGGCGAATGTGAGGTCGCCGGCAGTCGCCTGAAAAACCAGCAAATTGAACAGCGATTGTCAGAGTGAAACACACACACACACACACACACACACACACACACACACACACACACACACACACACACACACACACACACACACACACACACACACACACACCGTTTATTTCACCAGACTGTTATGCCAGGCGGGGGACAGGGCAAGCGGGTGTGGGGGGCTGTCTGAGTGAAATTTACACAGCACAAAGCCAATGTGATACAGACACACACACCGTGATGAACAGGAAGGTTGGTGCCGTAATTAAGACGATGAAAGCACAGTGTACGGGAAGGGTCACGTAAGTCCTTTAAGAGAAGGGGTGGAGACCACTTTTAAGAAGCCGTTGAGATACACGGCTGTGAAGCTCGACGGACATAAACATTACCGGTCGGTTATCCTTGGTTCTGAAAACTACTGTTTAGGTTTTCCCAATGTGCCAATGAGATTCACCAGTCAACACCGGCTACAACCTACGACAACCTTCGACCTGCTGGCGACCCACCTACAGCACGAGAATTCTCGTGACTCTCCATGGCAACTTCATTCTGGTTGGCGCTAATTTTTCAATATGTTGAAAAATTCGCAGCGACCATAATGATGCCGTGCGACTAGTTCCAGAATGCGGAAACACCTTACGACCATGAAGGCCACTACCCGGCAACCACCCACGAACATGTGGCGACCGCATTGTCTCCTGCAGTCGCTTAAGTGGGACAGGCCCATAAGTTCAACGCTCTAGTTTTATTTTTCATATTACGTTTATATCCTGTTTACTTTTTTAGTTCTGAGCTTTGTTCCGAATTTTACCCTCTGCAGTGTTATTTCTTCTTGTAAGAGTCCCATCGATTCTGGAGTTCAATTCATTTTAACTTTAATGTCATCGCACAAATACAAGTATGAGTACAACGAAATGCAGTTTTGCGTCAGTCCGTAGTAGTTGTGCATAAAGAAATAAAAAAAAATAGAAAGAGAGAAGATACAGAATAATCAAAAAATACAGAATAATTAAACAATGGGGACGGAGGGACCGGAGAAATCTATCGGCGGGACTCCGAGTTCAGCAATGTGATTGTATTGTTGTAGAAGCTGTTCCTCATCCTACTAGTACGTGACCTGAGGCTCCTGTACCGCCTCTCTGATGGGAGGAGGGCAAACAGTCCATGGTTGGGGTGTGAGGGGTCTTTGATGATCTTCCCAGCCCGTCTCAGACACCGTTTTTGGTGGAGGGCATCCATGGCAGGGAGCGGGGCACCGATGATGTGCTGCGCGGTTTTCACCACCCGTTGTAGTGCCTTCCTGTCCGCAGCAGTGCAGCTGCTGTACCATACCGTGAAGCAGGTGGTCAGGATACTCTCAGGTACAGCGGTAAAAGTTGGTCAGGATCCGGGGGGACAGGTGGGCTTTCTTGAGCCTCCTCAGGAAGTAAAGGCGCTGCTGTGCCTTTTTGATCAGCTTGGAGGTGTTGAGGGACCAGGACAAATCCTCCGAGATGTGTACCCCGAGGAATTTATAGCTGGAGACGCGCTCCACCTCAGTCCCGTTGATATGGATGGCGGTATGACTGCCTCCTTTGGTCTGCCTGGTCAACAATAATCTCCTTCGTCTTCTTGGAGTTGAGGACGAGGTTATTGTTGGCACACCAGGCTGTCAGGTGCTGGATCTCCTCCCTGTAGGCCGACTCATCGTTGTCGCTGATCAGTCCTACTACCGTGGTATCGTCAGCAAACTTAATAATGGCGTTGGATCCGTACTTTGGGATGCAGTCGTGGGTGAAGAGGGAGTAGAGGAGGGGGCTGAGCACACAGATATTTAAAACAGCGCACCCTATCCACAGAATCCCCATTTATCCTCAATGGTGTGTGTGTCCTTTAAAATGGCCTTTAATAAAATCTGACAATGTGCACTCTAACCACATGCGATTTTTTCTATTACAAATCTCAAATTGTAGAGTACAGAGACAAATACATAAATGATAGGTCTTTGTCCCAAATATTATGGAGGGCACTGTATGACACTTGCATCTATTATCTACTTAAGGTTATTTACAACTTGTAATAAATGTTTTAACACTTTATCAAAAACAACTGAATACGAGGGCAAACCAGTTGCATGCATTTGTAAAAATCATGAACAGAAATTGGACTTCAACGTTCCAGTCTGAAACTTAAATAGTGTGACCTCAGCATCATTTAAAAGGGCCACTCAAGACTTTACAATTTTTTAGCTTTCAAAAACTCCTTTGTTGCTTTAGCAGTATGTTTGGGATCATTGGGAGAATGAACAATATCGTCACTGGTCTGGAGACGAAACCCCGCTCATATGCACGGGCGGTGACAATGCAGAACGAAGGGGAGACGAGCGACCAGGACGAGTTGGACAGGGACAACATCAAGGCTTCTCACCTGCTCACACGGAGAAGCAAGATGGATAAACTAGCCATAATAATTTGGTTTGCTAACAGGAAGCACAAAACTGAACTGCTGAAACAGGGAAGACAGCTAAAGGGCTCGGATGTGTATTTGAATGAACACCTGACAAAGAAAAATGCTGACATCGCCAGAAAGGCCCGACTCCTGAGAAAGCAGAAGAACATTCAATCTACATGGACTGCAAACTGCAAAATATTCATCAAGCTGAACGGACCACCAGAACAAGCCAAAGTATTAGTCATTAGGGACCTGGATGAACTGGATAAATACCAAGGTGACAAACCACAACAAGGTAATGGAATACACTTAGTAGCAATATAAAAATATATAAAATAAAAACCACAACCATGATAATTCCTGACAAAAAATATATATCTCTATCAGGACTAGAAACCCTTGCATATACAGAGCATAATGCACATGACATAGAAAATGATATTGATCCGGAAAATAACTTATTTAACAATATCAACAACAGCTGCAGTTATTACACAGATGAGCAATTCAATATAACTTTCCAATCAGAACATAATATCCACTTTAATAGCAGAAGTCTATATGCCAACCTCCGCAACATAAAATAATATTTAAGACAGTTCAAGAACCCATTTAATCTTATAGCAATATCAGAGACCTGGATCAGTCCTGAGAAAGGTGTGGACTTTGACATGATGGCTATGAACTGAATTATATAAACAGAAGGGGAAAAAAGTGGAGGAGGTGTGGTGATCTATGTGGATAAACGACTGAAATATAAGGTGGTGGAGAACATGATTGGATTGGATTGGATTCCTTTATTGTCATTCAGACCTTTCGGTCTAAATGAAATTTCGTTGCCTGCAGTCATACATATAATAATAAATAACGAAACATACAATAAACACAAATTAACATCCACCACAGTGAGTTCACCAGGCACCTCCTCGCTGTGATGGAGGCAAAAGTCTTAAAGTCTCTGTCTCTTCCCTCCTTGTTCTCCCTCTGCGCTGAGGCAATCGTCTGTTGACGATTTGTTGGAATGTATTACAGTAGAAATGTGCATGGAATAGACCAAAAATGTTATTGTGAGCTGTATATACAGAGCTCCCGGATCCAGTATTGAAATATTTAAAGATTGAATGGAAAACATGTTTACAAAATCATTACAAAAGATTATGTTCATCAATATTGACCTGTTGAATCCAAAAAGCATAAAATGACAGAAGACGTCATCAATACTATGTACAGTATGGGTTTATATCCTAAAATAACCAGACCTAGTAGAATTACTTCTCATTGTGCGACATTAATAGACAACATATTCACAAACATTATGGAAAACAACACAGTAAGCGGACTATTATACAGTGACATCAGTGACCATTTAACTGCTTTTATTGTTTATCACTATAGTTATAGGAAACCTAAGAACACCAGTCATTTCAAATACAAAAGAGTGAGAATCGAAGAAAACATAAATGCATTTAAGAATGAATTACTGAAACAGAATTGGAGGGTAGTAGGGTGAAGATGTCGACAAAGCATACAATGGATTTCTAAATATTTTAAAATCACTTTATGACAAAAACTGTCCTGTGAAACAATATAGTGATAGACAAAAACAAACAAATAGTCCATGGATCACTAAGGGTTTAAAAAATGCCTGCAAAAAGAAAAACACACTATATAGACAATTCATAAAATATCGAAATTTAACCAGTATTATGAGGATATGTAAGAAAGAATACTATAATAAAATATTAGAGAATAATAAAAACAACATGAAAGGTTTAAGGAACGTGCTAAATAGTATTATTAAAAATGGATCAAAAAATACAGGCTACCCTGAGTATTTTATTGAGGAAGACAAGACAATAAATAATATAGATGATGCGGTTAATGGTTTTAACAAATTTTTTGTAAATGTGGGACCAGATATGGCAGAAAAAATGAATGACCCAGAAACAAACGAAGGGACGGATACTGATCTTTGGGATAGAAATACTAGCTCTATCTTCCTTCGAGCAGTTAAAGGAAAATAAATCATAGACACTGTAAGAAAATCTAAAAGCAAATTCTCTACTGATTGGAATGACATTGATATGATTATAATAAAAAACATTATTGAAGAAATTACAAACCCATTAACTCATATCTGTAATTTTTTTCCAATCTGGAAAATTTCCAAACAAAATGAAAATAGCAAAAGTAATACCATTATATAAAACTGGGGATAGACACCATTTCACAAATTACAGGCCTGTTTCTTTACTCTCCCAATTCTCCAAGATCCTTGGAATATTTTTTTACAGAAACGAGCTTTTGGTCGACAGTCAATATGGATTCCGGACAGACAGATCAGCATCTATGGCACTAATGAAACTAATCGAGGAAATCACAAATTGCATAGATAATAAAAAACTTGCAGTGGGTATATTCATAACTTAAAAAAAGCGTTTGATACAGTAAATCACGACATTTTACTCATGAAACTGGATAAGTATGGCATCAGAGGGATTGGATTGGGTGAGAAGCTATTTAAGAAACAGGCAACAATTTGTAGAAATAGATGAACATAAATCAACTTACATAAAAATAATTTGTGGAGTACCTCAAGGGTCTGTGTTGGGTCCAAAGCTTTTCATAATATACATTAATGACATATGCAGAGTATCAAATGTACTGAAATTGATTATATTTGCCGATGAAACTAATATTTTTTGTTCCGGTGACAATTTTAAGCAGCTTTTGGAGGTCATCACATCAGAAATGAATAAATTAAAACAGTGGTTTGATGTCAACAAATTGTCTCTAAATTTAAGCAAAACAAAGATTATGCTATTTGGAAAAAATAAAACAAACCCTCAAGTACAATTGAAAATAGATAACATAAGTATAGAAAGAGTATATGAAAATAGATTTCTTGGTGTGATCTTAGACCACAAAATCTGCTGGAAACCACATATAAACCACGTCAAAGCAAAACTGGCAAAGTCAATAGCAATATTGGGAAATTCAAGACGCATTCTGGACCACAAATCATTACATACTCTGTATAATACACTCATATTGCCATATCTGAGTTACTGTGTGGAGATATGGGTTAACTCCTCCAAAACCAACCTACAGCCATTATGCACATTACAAAAAAGGGCAATAAGAATTATCAATGATGTTGGATATCTTGAACATACCAATTTATTATTCTTAAAGTCACATACACTGAAGTTCACCGATCTGGTTAAATTTAAGACTGCACAAATCATGTACAAAGCAAGAAGTAATTTACTTCCAGGAAATATACACAAACTGTTTATGGAAAGACAGGGTGGGTATAATTTGAGAGAGGAACATAATTTAAAAGAACTCAATGTCAGAACAGCTCTTAAAAGTATGTGCATAGCAATCTGTGGGGTGAATTTGTGGAATGGTCTGGAACAGGAGATAAAACTTAGCACAAACATAATTCAGTTTAAAAAGATGTACAAAAACACTTTTTACAAAGGATATTGGGATGAGGATAGGTGATTGTGAGTGGGATATTTGTTATACTGATTGTATTGGGAAGGGTGATTATAGGGTGATGGGTTGTATATACGACTAAGAGATACTGTATAGTATATGAGGGTTTTTTTGTATGGCTTTGTAAATATTTGATTAGTGTATAAATGTAAATAATTTGGTGTACTTATAGCTGGTGGTGTACATATGGTGTACATATAGCTGCTAAATTTGTGTAAGATAATTATAAGCAGTTGAATAAGGGGTGGGAATTAATCATCTTTGGCTTATTAATAAGCCTTACATCGCCCGGCTCGGCTTTAACGGCCGCGGGACTTACCATCGCCCGCCGGGGGCTTTAACATCGAGAGAAGAATAAAGTACAGGGGAGAGACAAGACTTTGGAGGTGTTTGGAGATTCACTGTGATGGATGTCTGTGTTAATTGTGTGCCTTTTTCTATTGTTCGTATGACTGCAGAAACAAAATTTTGTTTGAACTTAGGTTCAAATGACAATAAACGGTATTATATTGTATTAAGTACTTCTTGGCAAACTGTAAACTGGCCATCCTATTTTTGCAGCTAACCAGTGGTTTGCATCTTGCAGTGTAGCCATTGTATTTCTGTTCATGAAATCTTCTGCAGACAGTGGTCATTGACAAATCCACACCTGACTCCTGAACAGTGTTTCTGATCTGTCGGACAGGAGTTTGGGGATTTTACTTTATTATAGAGAGAATTCTTCTGTCATCAGCTGTGAAGGTCTTCCTTGGCCTGCCAGTCCCTTTGCAGTTAGTAAGCTCACCAGTGCTCTCTTCCTTAATGATGTTCCAAACAGTTGATTTTGTTAAGCCTAAGGTTTGGCTGATGTCACTTAACAGTTTTATTCTTGTTTCTCAGTCTGATAATGGCCTATTTGACTTTCATTGGGACAACTCTGGTCCTCATGTTGATAAACAATAAAAATTTCCATAGGTGATGGAAAGACTGGGGAAAAGACTAGGTGCTGAGAGCTCTCGTATTCCTGTATTAAGGAGGCATTTAAACACACCTGAGCAATTATAAATACATGTGATACCATGTGTCCCAAACATTATGGTGCCCTGAAATGGGGGGACTATATATAAACACAACTCTAATTTCTACATGTTGAAACCAAAGTGTATAAAAATGGCCTTTAATAAAATCTGACAATGTGCACTTTAACCACATGTGATTTTTTTTCTATTACAAATCTCAAATTGTGTAGTACAGAGACAAATACATAAATGATGGGTCTTTGTCCCAAACATTATGGACGGCACTGTATAAGTTAATTAATTAGTAATTATTAGTTAAGTGTCAATTAACTTTTGGATACAAAGAGAAATTTAAGATTTGGGATATTTGTTATACTGATTGTATTGGGAAGGGTGATTATAGCGTGATGTTCGAAATGAAGAATAAAAAAATAATAATAATAATAATCTGGGGAAGGCTCAGAATAGCAGAACTGGATAACAACAAGAGAAGTAGCTTGTCTTCCTGTCTTTGATCACTCTTGATGTAATTCTTTTAAAAGCAGTTGAAACTTGAAGAAATAGAATTTTCTTCTATTAAAACTTCCCTGAAAGATGTTGGTCATATTTGATCGAGATGAGCACTTCTTTAATAACTAATCCTTTGGTGAAAGGCCCAGGGTATATTATTGTTTAATATCAATCCAATTTAAATATATTAATGAAAATGAATGAAATTCTGATTCCATTTTATTTCTTCTTGCATGGAACAGTGATATCTATATTATAAAACTCTGATCTTGGATGTTTACTTATTTGTTTGTTTACTTGAGTCTTTTTCTTTGATTCACATCTCCACGAAAACCCGACGTACTAATGGTGACATTTTTACAGATTTACCTCATGATCTCGAAAATCACCTCATCGGAAACTATGATCCATTATTTCCCGTTTTTTACTAAAATTGGTCACCAATCTGAGATCTTTTTAAAATCTAACGAGCTGAAGCGAGCTGATGACGACACAATGACTCTGCTCCTCGCAGCAAGCTGCACAGAAGCCGCTAAACACGTGCTCAAGTCATGCTGCGCGCTCCTTGAAGTCCTACATCATGGCAGCGGTAGTTGTCGCAGCAGCGTGCGGGGAAGAGCGGTGGAGAAGTGGCCGTGGCAGCCGTCACAGGGGACGACCTCCTCTCCGTCTCCCCTGCCCGATCGTCTATCACGCTGTTGGGTGGGCTTACCCATGCAGAAGCCACAATCGGCCGGCCCTCCACTGCTTTTGACAGTCCTCAGATTGTTCTGGGCTTCGCTCGTGCCCGCTGCCTGCAAAGAGGTCCTTCTGCAGTTATACAGAGCCCTAATGAGACCACACCTGGAGTATTGTGTGCAGTTTTAGTCCCCTAATTTGAGGAAGGGCATTCTTGCTATTGAGGGAGTGCAACATAGGTTTACAAAGTTCATTCCCAGGATGGCGGGACTGTCATATGCTGAGAGAATGGAGCAGCTGGGCTTGTACACTCTGGAGTTTAGAAGGATGAGAGGGAATCTCATTGAAACATATAAAATTGTTACGGGTTTGGACACGCTAGAGGCAGGAAATATTTTCCCGATGTTGGGGGAGCCCAGAACCAGGGGCCACAGTTTAAGAATAAGGATTAAGCCATTTAGAACGGAGACAAGGAAACACTTTTTCTCACAGAGAGTGGTGAGTCTGTGGAATTCTCTGCCTCAGAGGGTGGTGGAGGCAGGTTCTCTGGATGCTTTAAAGAGAGAGCTAGATAGGGCTCTTAAAAATAGCAGAGTCAGGGAATATGGGGAGAAGGCAGGAACGGTGTACTGATTGCGGATGATCACATTGAATGGCGGTGCTGGCTCGAAGGGCCGAATGGCCTGCTCCTGCACCTTTTGTCTATAGTCCCCCTCTTCCCCTCCCTCCCTCCTCTCCTCTCCCTCCCCCCTCACTCTCCTCCCCCCCTCTCCTCCCTCCCCCCCTCTCTCCCCCTCCCCTCGCTCTCTCCCTCTCCCCCTCTCCCCCTCGCTCTCTCCCCCTCTCTCTCTCTCTCTCTCCCCCTCTCTCTCCCCCTCTCTCTCTCCCCACTCTCTCTCCCCCCTCTCCCTGCCTCTCTGTCTGTCTCTCTCTCTGTCCCTCTCTCTGCTTCCCTGCCTCTCTCTCTGCCCCTCTGTCCCTCTCTGTCTCTGCCCCTCTCTCTCTGTCCCTGCCCCCTCTTTCTCTGCCCTCACTCTCTGCACCTCCCACCCTCTCTAGACGCGCCTGCGAATTGGGGGCTGTGCGTCAGTGGATAGGGCGGTTATGGGGTAAACATTTTCAATATTTGGGTGAATAACTCTTAACATTTCATAGAACTAAATAAGAGAATATATATCCGAAACTGGTTGTGCTTCATTTAAAATGTAGTTACATGGTGTTATGTTTTAATGATGTATGATTCACTCCTTGCTCATTATTTTCTTACCGATGGTTGTTTTTTAATCTAATGTGATGAAAATATCTGTCCGTGGGAGCAATGGATCTGTGCCAGTTATTTTTTTATTGGCTAGTTGATTTCTGACTAAATGTGACCTGACTGATTAATTGTGCTTGCTGAAATCCAACCCCCAATCCCTCCCCCAGCTATTTTCCCGCCTGCCACCCCATTCCATGGGATTTGAGTTGTCAAGAGCTTGATATCCACAAACTGGTTGTGACAAGACTTGCAGCGTTGTTAATTTAGGAAGTCATCTGAACAAATGTGCAGTGGGATATATCTTTAAATGGGTGCTAAAGCTAACTCACAGCTTGAAGATTAATTTATATAACTAGCTGAATTGATTTGTGTGTTTTCATCTGATGAAAGGAGAATGTGTGCTAGTTTATTCATTTCATATCTCCAAAGTGAATGTCAGACATGATCTGTTGTACGCTGAGATAATGAATGTTTGGCTACTTTGTATTGCTTTTTATTAATATAACATATCACGTGCAGAACTTTAAGTTTTTTCATTCGTCAGATTACTTTTTTTAAGTTTAGAATTGTGTGAAATTTTTATTCTTTGATCTATGTTAGATAAAAAAAATAAGTTAGGACATTTTTATTAAAGGAAATTATCGCTCCAGTTTGTCTATAAAATCACAGTGTACGACAAAAATGCCACCCAAACAACCTTGGTATGGTAGAAAATCTTATAAATTCAGAATTTGTGAATCAAAGCAATCAGACTACCGTGGACTTTTAGTAACAGTTCTAGGGATGAGAATGGCACCCCAGAAGGTATCCTCATCTTTGTGGCAACCACTAAAACAGTTTGCTTATTCACAGTTGACT
Organism: Leucoraja erinaceus; assembly: GCF_028641065.1. Taxonomy (NCBI): domain Eukaryota; kingdom Metazoa; phylum Chordata; class Chondrichthyes; order Rajiformes; family Rajidae; genus Leucoraja; species Leucoraja erinaceus. The sequence goes on from NC_073383.1 coordinate 22,725,398, forward strand.
TCACTTGTTCGAAGAGCCACACTTAAGGAAAGTGAACGGATTCCTAAATATGAAAAAGTACATAATTTTAAGGTAAGGATGTGAATTTAATATCATTTAAAATGTGCATTTGTGAATTTCAAAATGAAATAATGTGTTTGATAATTTAATTTATAAATGATCGTCTTCAGGTAATGTTTGTATTTTAGAATTGATTATAGAATTTAAATTGAATGTTTTTTCACAATTCCTATTGAAAAATTAGCAAATTGAACTTTTATTAAAACCTTGTTTAAATTGTAATAAACCTGTTAAATTTACAAAATACTCACTGGAGTACTGGATGTTATATAATGCTGTCTGTGATCATTTCTTCTGACCATTACCTTTAAAAAATACTACACATGCAATTAAATATTCACGGTTGGACTAACCCACAATCAATTGAAACAAAATGCACATTTTTAACAGTAACATCTTCATACATTTAGTTCTTTAAGAATATGATTTATTTTAGGAAATTAAATTTATATTTAGTTGCATCTTCACTTAATACGCCAGCTAAATCCTTTTTGCCAAGCCTAGTCTGATGTTTTTGATATTTGTTGCAGATATTACCTGCCTCGGGTGTAAGATTGGGCTTCTTGACTGTTAGAAGCGGAGGGCTGTATTGTTTCTAATGCTAATTAGATAGTTGTAATAAAAGATAGAACTAGTACTCATAAATAGTAAATTCTATTATTTCTAATATCATTTTTACTAGAGTCGGTCATAATCAGAAAATAATCCCAACCTTTGTGAATAGAAATGCATAGGTTCATGAGGTATTTGTACTATAATTCTCTTATACTCTGCACAATAGTGAAAGAGCACTAAAACATTTTTGCCCTTAAGCAATTTTTGCCGTTTAAGACTGTTTCTAAATATTTATGACAATGACTTGACATAAGTTCCCTTTGGATAGAATTCTTAAAGTAGCAAATATATCCCAAAAGCATTTCATAAGGGGCTTTAATTCCTCGAGGTATTTTTCTTTTTTTTAATTGATATTCAGTAACCTCGTGGTTTGTTATTTAATCAACGGAAATGCTTAAACATTAGAGCTTCTGCAATTATTTGTTTATCTAATGTTTATCAATCAATTGAGTTGATAAAGTTAATAATACTTTGAGTGCGTTTAATCATTGCCATGTTTTTCAGAGAACAGAATAAATGCTTCTTTGAACAGAATCTGATAAAACATTGTTACATCGTTATTTTAATATTATGTATGATTGTTAGCTCTGCCAGTTATATTGTTTATGTACAATTGCAGTCTGAAAAATAATTTATTTTCACTCTGCTTATTTTCAGCATCAGCAAAAAAAAATTATTATATATTTGTGTATAGCAATAGTTACAAACGTCTTGTTTGGTAATGTTTGTATTATTTATTTTTCAATCCATATTCAAACAAATTGCAAGGGAAAGCCTCAACAAGTTTAGCCAGTTTAGTTTTACTATATTCCAGTATTTACTAATGCACCTTTGATTTAAAAAAAATATTGTTGGAATAAATTAGCAGTGTTCCACTTCTGAAAATGGCTATTGTTAAAATATTGTTTCTCCTGAGAATCTAAAAATACTCATACTGCTTGCTGTTGGTTGCCATGGTAATGTATTCATGTCCAATGGGTTGTATGAAAACGCTTAGTGGTTATGAGTTTTTTACTTAATGTTTTAATTACTTGTTTCAAGACTAAAGTATTGTTATTTTTAAAATATCTCTTCAACTTTTGTTGAATGGTTCTGCATTTTAATCAAACAATTCATTTCAGTAAATCTTGGTGCCGTCATATACAATGTTATTTTCCTAATGTTACATTTTACAGGTTCACACATTCCGAGGGCCTCACTGGTGTGAATACTGTGCCAATTTTATGTGGGGCTTAATTGCTCAGGGTGTGAAATGTGCAGGTACTTTCTTCTTTTAAATAATAATTTTATTTTCATAATTTGGTTTTTGAATTGAAATATGTTTGGATGTACGTTAAACATGATTAACAATGAAATCTTTAAGTAATTTCTTAAAATTGCATGCTTTTCGTCAAAATGCTACTATTAAATGATAAAAGCCAGCTTTAACCCTATTTAAAGTGAACCTTGTACAAGGTTGCCAATTCTACTTTATTTATGATCTATTTGTGATTTTTTTTTTAAAGTACAGAGATAAAAGTTGCCATTTTGGGGTGGAATATCAAACAATGTATTATAAATTGTCTATTTATGATTTTGCTTTCTAAGTATCAAATGCATGTTAAATGTCTGATTGGTATAGTGCAGAAAAATCAAATTATTCAATTCCACTGATAATTATGGCAGTATTTTATCAATGTCAAATCAGGACACTTAGGAAAATTCATGCCCATTAGTTCTTAAAGTCTACTTTTTTAGTTATGCTAAAATAATCAAACTGTTTATCCCATCATGTTTGCATCTGTGTTTTCTCCCTAAGTTACCAAGTCTAATCCCAAATGTTTATTTTCCCATGTCACTTAACATTTCTCTTCAAACAATTGTGGAATTTTACTTCAAAATATTTATAGATATTGCTGATCTGTCAAAATTGTATCTTCCTCCACTTTAAATACTTATAATAATCTTCAGCACTCTGAGTAAGAGAATATCAGAGACCTTCTATGAAAATAAATGCCTACATATCTAGGATTCAAATGACAAGCCTCTTAAAATGCCCAAGATTCTCCCCCCAATTTTTTTTTTTTCACCATCCATCTTGTCATTCCCTCCTAGGATCTTGTATGTTTCAAAAGATCATCTCTCATTTTTCTAAACTCCAAAGAATAGATACCCAACCTGTTTAGCAGTTCTTGTAGGGTGGCACAACAGGTAGAGCTGCTGCCTCACCATGCCAGAAAATTGGGTTTGATCTGTGTGGAGTTTGCATGTTCTCCCTGTGACTGCATGAGTTTCCTCTCAAATACATGCAGGTTTATCAGTTAATTGGCCGCTAAAAATTGCCCCTAATGTGTTGGGAATAGACGAAAAGTGGGTAAACCAAAGTGCGCAAAGGCAAGGGATTACCTCTTTGGCGTCACAAATGCAATGTATTCCACAGTATTCCTTTTAACAGCCATGCTTTAATCAGTGTCCATTTTTCAAAATGGAGCCTTCACAATCTTTCTGCAATTTCCATCCACATAATGGAAATACAAATTGCTAGGAAATGTTTGGAAAATTAAAAAAATTACAGCAAAATCATGAGCTATGAGCCAGGTACAACACTACCACTTTTGTTCTCTGAGTGCCTTGTTGCCACTTCTGAAACGAGTGAAAAATGAATGATGGCTGCGGTCAACACAAATTTTAGGTACTTTATCAGGTGATTGCAGAAAATAAATACAATATAATTGATCTAAATTATTTGTGTTGGAATAATTGTAATGTTATCATCATTTTAAATATTTCTCCTTTTCTCTATTGTTAGATTGTGGCTTGAATGTTCACAAACAGTGTTCCAAGATGGTTCCACATGATTGCAAGCCTGATTTGAAACATGTGAAAAAAGTTTACAGCTGCGACCTGACAACACTGGTTAAAGCACATAATACAAAAAGACCAATGGTGGTGGATATGTGCATCCGAGAAATTGAAAGCAGAGGTAGGAACCACAAATCATCTTGGATATTGACAGTGATTGATAGATATCATGTTAATGAACATAGAAACATAGAAAATAGGTGCAGGAGTAGGCCATTCGGGAAGAGGGAGAATAACAAAGGTGGAACTGGAGCGAGAGGGAACCGCTGTGAGGGGGGTGGAAGAACGAAGGAGGACATGGCATGGGGGAGGGGGAGGGAGGAGAATATAGGTGGATCCGGCGTGGAGGAACAGCCATGAGGGGTGGAAGGGGGAGGGGGAAGAGGGAGAACAAAGAAGGACGTGGCGCGGGATACTTTTTTACTTTGTCAGCGACCTTTACATGGCGTCTTTTGGGTATGCAGTCAAATAATTTCACTGTCACATGTGTGAAAGTATTCAATTTAATTCAAAATATTCGGTTGGATAAGCATAAGCAATGTATAAAGAAAAATTGGAATTAATGTGGGATTAGTGTAAATGGGTGGTTAATGGCCAGTGCAGAATTAATGGACCAAAGGTCTTATGTCTGCTGTATGTCTCTCTGGCTTCAGTTTTCTTTACTAATACAGCTTTCAATTTCCATTTATTATTATTATTATTATTTCTACATTTTGTAGGTTTGATGTCAGAAGGCTTGTACAGAGTATCAGGATTTAGTGATCTGATTGAAGATGTCAAGCTGGCATTTGACAGAGGTATGTGTCACTAAACTTTGCACAACAAACAGAAGTGCAGTATTTGGTATTCACAGCAAGCAGATTGACACTATTATATTTACTTACTTTTTAGACTTCTGTCCAATTAGTTTTCAGTTATTGAATTATATCAATCTAATAAAAGAAAATGAAGATTATCAGATTTTGTTTTGTTTCACAACAGTTGAAGGTTAAAATAAACCCTATAAATATTTCAGTGCTCCAACTTCAAGTCAAGTCAAGTTTATTTGTCACATACACATACGAGATGTGCAGTGAAATGAAAGTGGCAATGCTCGCGGACTTTTGTGCAAAAGACAAACAACAAAACAACCAAACAAATTATAAACACAATCATAACATACATATTCCTTTACATAATAAATAATGGAAGGAAAAACGTTCAGTAGAGCTTCTGAAGCTAGATTAGTAGGAGAGTCACAAAAGCTAATATCAGTTTGGTAACTGTGTGAATTTAGGCTAGTAGCTGTATAGAGAGATTGAACAAACTTGAATTGTTTTCTCTGAAACTTCAGAGGCTGAGGGGACACGATAGAGGTTCTTGAGTAATGATAGAGTAGGATGGGATAGAAAGTCAACGACTTGTTCCAAGACTGGAAATGTCAAATACCAGAGAGCATAGCTTTAAATTGAAGAAGAACGTTCAAAGAAGATGTGCAAGGCAAGTCATTTTACACAGATAGTGGTAGGTGCCTAGAATGTGTTCTCAGGTGGAGGGCAGAGGAGGTGGAAACAGATACAATAGTGGTGTTCAAGAAGCATTTGAGCGGGCACTTGAACATGTAAGGAATGGAGGGATGTGGATCATGTGCAGGTAGATGGGATTAGTTTAAATTGGCAGCATGCTTGGCACAGACATTGTGGATTGATTAACTGTACTGTGCTGTACTGATCTATGTTTTGTGAAATATAACAGCAGCCGGTTGAAAAGAGTGATAAATCTATTTTTCTTGATTGGAGACAATTTATTCTTTGAGCTTAAGCATTTCTGTTTGATTATCAGTAAAATCATGCAAATAAGTCTGTAACTTGGGGTTTATTTTGGTAGGTATTGAGTCAGAGTCTAACTGCCTCTTAAATGTTGTTAACATTTCTGCTTCTACCACTTCCCCTGGTGGCACTTTCCAGTTACTACCACTCGCTGTTTGTGGGTAAATTTAAAACAAAAGCCTAATAGATCACCCTTAAACTTTCCCCCCCTTTCACCTTAAACCAATGCCTCTGTCATTTGTCATTTCCACCTTGGAAAAAGGCTCTGATTATCCATCCTATCTATACCTCTCATAATTTTATATACGTACCAGATCACCCTCAGCCTCCAATGCTCCAAAGAAAACTATCGAAGTTTGTCCAATCTCTCCTTTTGGCTGACACTGATATCCAAGCAACATCCCAGTGAACTTCTGCACCATCTTCAAATTCTCCACATCCTTCCTTTAATGCAGAATCCCGAACTCAACACAATACTCCAAATGTGGCCTAACTTAAGTTGTATACAGCGACAGAATGACTTCTGACATTTATACTCAATACCCAAACTGATGAAGGCAAGAAAGCCATACGGTTTATTTACCACGCCATCTATGTGTGTTGCACATTCAGGTATCAAGATCTCAAGATCCCTCAACATTTATGCTTCCAAATGTCCTGCCATTTACTGTATATTTTCTTCTTACATTTCACCTCCCAAAATGCAACACTTCACACTTGTCCAATTTAAAACCCAAGTAGTTCTCACCCCCATCCTCAGAGTGGCAGCATTGCATCATTCTGTGCCCTGCTGTTGCACAGTGCCTTGCCATTTTCCATTGAGGTGGTTTGGCTGGCAACAAGCCATCACGGGTAGTAGAAAATGTAAGTCCACTGTTGGTTCAACATAGTTGGGGTAACCTGTGCCTTTACTTTAGACTTGCAGCATGGAAACAGGCACTTGGACCCGCTGAGTCCACACGAGCCAGCGATCACCCTATACACTCGCACTATTCTACATACTCGGGACAATTTACGGAAGCCAATTAACCTACGAAAACGTAGGTTAATTGGCTTCATATGGCTTGGCAACTATTAACAAGTTCTGCAATATTCTTGCAATATTTTGCTCAAGCAGTGTAAATATTTATAAAAATGCTTTAATTTGCCCCTTAAACAGTCACCCAACCAAAAGCAATTGTCCACTGTTCTACCCTTTTCAAGCAGTGTAAAAGTTAGGTTATCATATTTCGGCTAAACCTTAAGTATACTAATATTTTTTCATCAAAACCACGCAACCTTAGCTGAAAATGTTTACAATTAAAATGGCAATTGTGTTTAATTTTATAAAGTCATCTTTTATAATATCATAATCCCAAACTAGATATCAACATTTCCACTGCAAATCAGTATGTGCTATATTATGAAAGGAAATGCAATTTACAAATGTTGTAGATTTTCACCATCTTCAGTGGACCAGTGACATAATGGTGCAGCAGTTAGTGCTGTTGCCTCATATTTCCAGGGGACCATGTTCAATTCTGACCTTTTTGTGGTGTCTGTCTGGAGTTTGCACATTCTCCTTGTGACTGTAGGTTTTTGCCTGTTTGTCTGACTTCCTCTCACATCTAGAAGGTGCGTTGATCAGTTAGCTGGCTGCAGTAAATTATCCACTAGGGTAACTGAAATACTCACAGGGGGAATTGAATGTGTGAGAGCATAAAGTAGTAGGGGGGATGGGACTGATGGGATTGCTCTGTTGAGAACTGCATGTACATGATGAGCTCAATGGCCTCTTTCCTGGGTCATAATAAGACTTTGATATGATTGTACCTAAAATGTCTGTAACTTGATACTATTCATGGTGAAATATGAAGCTTGCAATTGCAACAATTGCTCACCTTTCTGAATATTGTTGTGTTAGTTGGAACTAAAGTAATAACCTGCTATGCTCTCTGCAGGAATCTGCAGGATTCGAATGACATATTGAATCTGTCATGAATGTAATACCATACTGATATTGAATTGAATATCTGTTTATTTTGATTTTGTTTACCGTTTGGCTCCTAGATGGTGAGAAAGCAGACATTTCTGTGAATATTTATGAAGATATAAATATCATCACTGGAGCGCTTAAACTTTACTTCAGAGATTTGCCTATTCCAACTATCACATATGATGCATATCCAAAATTTATTGAAGCAGCTCGTGAGTAAAGTTATTTTAAGTGTTTACAATTTAATATAAGAAGATATTCTTAATATTCAATTGTGTGTCAATCAAGGGTGGCATGATAGCACAACCTAATACAGCCACTAACCAGAGACCTGTTTGTGCTGGAGTTTGCACAATATCACCGTGACCATGTGAGTTTCTTCCAGGTCCTCCAGTTTCCCCACATGTCCCAAGGTTATGCAGGTTGGGAGATTAGATGGCTGCTGTAAATTGGCCGGTGGATAGTTGAGTGGTATAATCTGTGTGGAGTTGATCAAAATGTGGGGAATATTTTTTTTAATTGGATTAATGTAGAATTAATATAAATGGGTGGTTGATATTCAGCTTGTACTGGATAGGCCAAAGATCCTGTTTCCATGCTGCATCTCTCGATAACTCTAATACTGATGAACTTTGCTTTGCAAATAGTTTCAGGAAGAAACCTTTCAATAACCACTGTTTATAAACGGTCGATGTCTCTGATTAGTGATTAGCATTTGATTAGTCTTTTTGAATTTATGTTTATCACATTTCTTGGGCATAACGGTTTCAGAACATATTCTCTGGTGAAATAAACGTAACATGACTTTGTTTCAAACATTCATTATTTTTAAAGACCTTCAGCAAAACTCACAAGAGTCCCATAAATTGCTCTGTTGAAGAACAGTCCTAATTCGATTCAGAAAGTTTTCTCACTGTTCAGCATCATTCTAGAAGCACCAGAAACTTCAGCAGTCTGAGATCAGAGGGATTAAGGGAAAACTGATTTCCAGCAAATGAGTTGCAACATTAAGTATTGTTTATAATTGTTTTCCCATTTGAAGATTGGTCTTCGTGAACCTGCTTTTGTAAAAGCTAAATGAGAAGAATCCTCGTTCAGGGAATAAACATTGTAGTTTTATTTATGGCAGAAGTATTTTGTTAAAATGCTCTTTTCCTTGCATAACTTTTAAACAATTTCTATTTAATGTCAAGGTTGAATAATTTGTGAAACTTTGCAAATATTTGAATGATTTATATTTTGTTTTTATTCCAGAGATTACAGATCCAGAAGAGCGATTAGAGTCCGTTCATGAAGCATTAAAAATGTTACCACCTGCACACTGTGAAACTCTGAGATACCTTATGGCTCATCTAAAAAGGTATGTTATAGCTATTGATAACAGTTTGTATAGATTTGATAGAAATTTTACAAAAATTGTATTTGACTTTGATACATGTATTCTTTGATACATGTATTCATTTTCTTGACTAGAAATGTTTGCTTATCGGAAATTAAATCTACACTCATAAAATCTATTTACATGTTTATATTTCTGTTGACAAAAGATTCTGCCGATGCTGGAATCTGGAGCAAAAGTCAAACTGCTGGAGGAACAAAAGGATTGATACCAGGTCTTGAGTCCAAACATTGACCCAGTACCTTGGCTCCAGTATTCAAGACTTCCTCCAGTAGTTTGTTTTTCATATCTTTCTTCCTTCATTTTCCCATATTTCCCATATGGCTCTGGAGAGGGTCCAGAGGAGGTTTTCAAGAATGATCCCAGGAATGAGTAGGTTAACATATGATGAGCATTTGGCAGCACTGGGCCTATACTCGCTGGAGTTTAGAGAAATGAGGGGGCACCTCATTGAAACGTACAGAATAGTGAAAGGTTTGGATAGAGTGGATGTGGAGAAGATGTTTCCACCAGTGGGAGAGTCTCGGACTAGAAGCCATATTAGAAGTATTTGTTGAACTTGGGATTCAAATTCTAAAGTCCCAGTTACAAGTGTAAAGGTAGCTACATTGTTTATTTTAAGCTACATTTAAACAGTTAATGATGATGACAGCATCCAAGATATTCCAATTCTGTAGTTTCCAAATATAGATTAGTTATTGATTTCATTAAATTTGTGTTACAACAGCATAGCAGCTATATTTCTGAACAAGCACATCAAAGGTGTAAATTAATAGTTCAGAAACACCAGCTCAGTTCCCTACACAGCAGATGGAAACTTATATATGTTTATTTTCACAAATCCTGAATAACAAGCTAGATTTTTATTTCTATGAGGAATGTCAGACTGTCACATCAACCTACTTAGTTTAATGATTTCCACCTAAGACGTACCAGACTGATCCAGTCAGGCTTGTTTGTTACGTCCCAAAGTAATATGTGTGACATTTAACTATCTTTGAAATGGTCCAGCACCCCTTGTATGAAACTGCTTCAAAAAATAAATAATGTTAATACAATCAGGCTGGCCACTTTGCATTAGCTTACGCACTGGACTAAGACATAATAAAGGAGAACCCATAAAAAAGGAACACGTTCAACCATGTAGGGGAACGTGCCAACATTGGCTGTCCTGTTCCATAAACACTTTTTTTACTGAACATTCCACGCTTCTTCCTCATCTTCCCCAGCAGCACTAACCAATGAATCAAGGGTTAAGAAAGGGGTGGTCCCAGGAGTTTGTAATGTTAATTCTGGACTCGTGAAGACTCATGGAATCAGGCTAAATGTGGACAATGAAACTCCCGATTCATTATCGTCTACTTCCATCACTCAGATTGATATATCAACATTTAATGTTGACTACCACGGAAGAAACATTAGGTATAGGAAAAGAACAGAATCTGCCTTGGGGGACTGCTGGGAAAGGGTCAATTGTTGAACTGCAGATTGTGCTGGCCAAGTCTTGAAGTTGATGACTAGCAGCTTGTGGTAGGTAATAAAAGAACCATTGTGGAAATGCAACTTTACCTCTGTCCAGATCGGGTTCCCTATTATAGATGCCTCTAACCATGATATTATAAATAGACTGCAGTATCACAGTGTCCATGTGGAGTCTAAGGACAACTTTCACATTGGTGACAACCTTCACCATGTTGTACGACACTGCAATGGTGTTAAACGAGGTGGATTTCAAACACATCTTGTAACTAAGATTAAACACCCAGTATCTTGCACCGTATCCACAGCAGCAAATTTCTATTAAACTGCAATTATGTAATTTAATTGACTAGCAGCAGCAGCAGCAGCAGGGCACCTAAAAGTGCAATGCAGACCTGCAGAAGCTACAGCACAGGACCAAAAGCATGCTAAACCATAGAAGGAGTGTGCTGTAAGGAGAGATAAGCAATTTCATAAAAAATAGATTAGACCAAAGTTCTGTTGCATTTCTGTTGTATAGAACTGGACACAGGAGACTCCATGAAAGTCACCATTAACTAATGGTGGAGGCCAGCACATGAATGTAAAGCATAGGCTAACTTGTTTATACCAATGTCCAACGAGAAGTACTGGATTGATTAAGTATCTTGAGTTCCTCCCAAGATCTCCCAAGATCTCCACCACTCACATCTGTCTGCAACGCAAGCCAGTAAAGAACTCACCAGCGCCTTCCAAGTTCACGCTTTAAGTTGCCTAAAACAAAAGTGACAATACAGATTATATTTGGTCTGTTGGATGGAAGAGATCGAGTGGGCTAAGTGGTCTTATTTCAAGATTTGTTCTTGTGAATTGGGTATCTACCTCTATTGTGTGTGAAAGCTCAGTGATAATTTACTTACTAGGGGGTATCCTTGATGTTTGATTAGAGAGCAAATAAAGTAAATATGTAGGATTTTTAGTAAAAAGCATACTATATTAATTTACAATAAGGCTTGATTGAAGTTATGTTTTTGGTATCTTGTGCCTGAGTGAATATTACAAGTAGTGTACTTAAATGGATGATTATTTCTCACAGGGTTACCCGACATGAGAAGGACAACCTGATGAATGCGGAGAACCTTGGGATTGTTTTCGGACCAACTCTAATGCGAGCCCCAGAGCAGGATCCCATGGCAGCCTTAAATGACATACGCTATCAAAGACAATTAGTAGAGATGCTCATCCAAAATGAAGATGTTTTATTTTGAACTTGTTGAGAGGGCATTTTAAAACAATCATAGAAAGAATGAGTTAGATTAATTTATGCTGTTTTATGCTGGTAGTTGTTTCAGTGGACAGATCAAAATGACAGCAATCCTTTGTACTTTTTGTATGGTAGCTCAGACATAATTTTGAATACTAAAACTGCTGGATTGTACTTGGATTCCATAATGACAGCTAAATTTATGATTTGCATGATTTGATTCTTATTTTTGTCATCTTGATTGGAGCATCAGAAATGTTGCTGCTTTTTAAAAAAAATAGTATCAAATGAGCTTGCATGTTTGTGAGTTGTGTTTGAGTGTTTGTTAAATAATCCAACTGCACTTGTAGTTGATAATTTTAGACTAGGGATGAGGCTATAAACAGGATATAATATAAAAATAATTGCAATCAGTAACACTTGCGATTGAACATTTCAGTCTTGAACCATGGTATAATTTATCATTGTTGTATACACTTCACACGTAAATCTTCTTCTGAAGTAATTTCTTTTGTATAATATTTCTGTACAACATATGTGAATCAGTACCAAATATCATCAGGTATTTATTTCATTTGGAGTTAACATTTATTTTTTACATTAATTTATTAAAGTTTTCATCAATGTATTTTTAAGAAAACAACTGAGAAATATTCAGTGATACTCTTTGCATTTCGTCATATTCCTGAGTGGTTACTTAATTGCAATGAGTTCAAAGTCAGTGTAAAGTAATGGTCTAAAACAAATATTGTTGGCAGTTAAAAGTTATTAAACATTTGGAAGAACTGGCCCTAGAAGATTGAAAGTATATTTATAACTTGCAGGCAAAATCAAGGAAGCACCAACTTTGGAGTGCAGTATTAGTCTGAGCCGAAGAATAATACTTATTCAGAATAATATACTCTGAATTGCATTAACAACGTAATTCTGCCTTTAATGTCAGAAGTTAAATCATTTTTCAAAACTTATTTTGCATAGTGAGTTTAAGAGGATATAAGCTCTATCTCTTGATTAGATGAATTCAAAGTGGTGTTACTTACTCCTTCGATTATTTTGCTCTGCACACATTTATGCATTATGTTTGAATAATATTATTGAAATCTAATAGCCAAACAAGGAAAAGATTTCCTCAAGTTCAGACATGTGACAGTGCTGTGATAAAGGAATAAAAACATTTGTTTAATATTTAATATAATGAAGGAGGTGCAATTTGGCAGTGCTACAAAATGTATTTACTAATATCACAGAAACGTCTCGTGTAGCTTTTAATAAAGCATTTGAAATTGTTTTAGAATGAATGAATGCGAAATTAAGAATGGACATTCTTTTTTAGAAAGTTGACAATGGTCACAGATTCGTCAAAGGGATATTGTATAAATGGTCTGAATTCTTCTGAGAAATGCCATATGGAAGGTTCAAACTTCCTACGATCACTGGTGATTTCCTGTCTACACTTCTGCCTTGGATTCTTCATGCAGTCCAACAGTAGAGCAGCAGTTAACTACAGTTTTCTACAAGTTGCAGTATGAAAAATGCCAGCTTAACTTACAGCAGGTTGGACCTGTCACATATCTAGAAGCTATATTCATTTCAATCGACATGAATGATTACAAAGGAAAGTGGTAACTTTCAGATAATTATCTTGAATTATCTAGGTTTACTTGCATGAATTATTTTCTGATATTTCTAACTTTTAATTTAATTATATTTTTGATAATTTAAAAACATTTTATGTAGTGATGAATTTTAAGTTGTTTAATTGCCTATAAATGGCAGAAATATGCAAATAGATTTGAGCTTTCTTCAGAGGCGATTAAGCCTAGGATTGTGGTTTAAACAGATGTCAAAGCTTTTTTGTGGTTGGTGCATGTTTAGGCCCTACTATTTACAATCAGGAGGTCCTGGGTTGTCTTTGACAAAGTTGCTGCTTAAAGGTCCAAACAAGGCAACTTGGGACCTGGCGCTTAAGGGATGGTGAGCATGGGCTCCTTGCTCCTCTCAGGAAATTCTGGACCAATTTATTTTTTTCAAGGTAGCTTGGTCCCAGGCTCACCTGTGTGGTTCAAGGACTTGTGTATTGTTTCAGAAATGTATGCTCAGTTAGTAATAGGATCATACAAGCAAATACCAACACTATCCCATCAATGGTTATGAGTTGATACAACATTTTTAAAGGACTTTGATATTTCCTAGGGAACAATCCATAAAAATACTCTGTTATTTCAGACTCTAAGGTTAAGAGACTCTTGATTTAAATTTGTGATTAATGCAACGTGTACTGAGATGCAGTGAAAAGCTTTGTTTTGCATGCGATCCAAACAGATCAGATATACTATACATAAATGCGATTAAGTCAAACACAAGTACAATGCATAGGGCAATGGGGAAGATGCAGATTGCAGAATATAGTTCTCAGCATCGTAGCGCATCAGTTCCATAAATAGTCCAATGTCCACAATGTGGTAGAGGTGAATTGGATAATACCCTAGCTTATGGAAGGACAGTTCAGAATCCTGATAACAGAAGGCAAGAAACTGTTCATGCAGAGTCCGATGAAGCATGCTTTCAAGCTTCTGTATCTATACAAAATATCTTGCAAGACTAATCAAAGGTTAGTTTTAAGTATCAGTGTTATAACAATGATCAGAAAAGGAAAGCTAACTTGTTTTTGATATGCTGTGAGGACAAAAAAATGTTGTCAATTACAAAATTGTATTGAGGGAAATCTTCTGGTAGAACAACAGCTTCAATATAACTCCAAAATTAGTTCTAGCGTTGATGGTTATTCAAATCACAACCCTAAAGAACTATTGGATTTTATATTTTGCTTATAGTAATTTTTTTAATCGTTTTCTCAAATATTAAAATAGTTTAACTTTCAGGAGCTGGTGGTGGGCCATGCACACAGAACGCATTGTAACTAAAGTTTTCTTAGTTCCATGTTTTGCAACCGCTGATCTTGGAAGAACCTAAACTGTATCAAATAAGACAAATAAACTTCTAATGAATATTACGTTAACTAATGCTTCTCTTGGGAAATGTATTAATTTAAATGTTTTAAAACATGCCCAATTATAACTTAGAAATATTTTAAAAGCTTTATCTGAGTGTAAATACTTTTGCCTGGTGTATCTTCTATTATTTTGTTCAAAGCAAGGGTGAAATCACTTTGAATTATATGTGTTAAACCATATAATGCACAGTATACTATCTAAAAACAAAGGGAATCAATTACATTTTCATAATGGATATGATTGGACGGTGCGAAAAGTTGTGATTTACCAACTTCAAGCTGAATTTAACCTAGAATATCTCTATAATCACATACAGTATTCTCATAGGAAATATTGAGTTTATCAATTAACTCTGTGGAGGGAGTTTGACTAAAGCAGATGCATGTAAGTCTCAGCTGTTTTGTTGGATTGAGACTATGAGATGAAATTGAGCAGGAGTCACATGGCAATAATTGTTTTCTCACACATTTTATGGATCTAGTTGCAATTTATTTGTTTTAGGAATGATATTCAAGCCAGACAGATCCATGTGTAACAGAATATAGATACAAACAATAGAGTTCCAAAGGATTGCCGATGGTAGATAATGTCCTGTCCTGTGAGGATAGTACACACGGCTGCTGCTAAGATGGTGCTGTGCATCCTTAAGACTAGAAGATGTGATTACTTTAAAAATTTGGAAAATCAGGTAATCAATATTAGGATAATTGCTCCCTTTTACATCCCAAGAATAATTTGATGATTTTCTGTGTAGATTGGCATGAGATTTCAATTACATGACCTGCTAAAGTCAAGTAAACCCAGCAAGATTTCAATAATGTATTTTAAAAGGGGAATTACATAATGTACACTAAGTATTTCTGAAATGTGGAAAACAAATTAAACTCCTTTTGGATATATAATTGGTACTGTGGAGGTGAACTGGATTACATAGTTTTATAATGAAGGTATTACAGATTATAATGCCCAAAATATTATTTGCTGATAATGTGGAGCTTCATTTAAATTACCTGTTTCCATTAAAACAATTAGACTTTAGAGCTTTAAGTAAATATCATTTGGTGGTAGATCAGAAAACTTTGCAGATCTGAAAATACCCACTAGCTTTGGTTGCCGCTGAAAACCAACAAGCCTTGTAGAATTTATTTGTATCTGTAAAATAGTGAGATCTGAAGTGTGAAATCTGCATGTGTTGAAGTGCCATCTTTAATATATCAATGGATAGATATATATGACATTGAGAGTTGTTTGCTATTATCTGTGAGTTATGTGCTTTATTTAAGAAGTATCATTGTGAACTGCTTGACTGCCAAAATAAATTTGGATTATCATCGAGAAAGAACGTCTTGGGCTTTAATTGATTTGCTTAGCTGTTATTTTTAAATGATGTGTTGTCAAGTTTAAATTTTTCAGATACATCAGCAATAAATGACTGCTACTGATTTAGAGTTCCTAATGTTATTCTGTTAATCATTCATTGTCAGTTTAAACAGTCTGCATCTTGCCCTTGGCCCTTCATCAGGTATTTAAGTACAGAAAGCATTGAAGTGGAAAAGCTTTGCACATTTATTACCTAATCTGAATTGCAGATAGGCATAATATCTGTAGCTATTTTCAGGAGGAAAGCTGAATAGTATTTTACATTTGAAGTACCAATTTGCTGGCTAATTTCATTCACAATGATGTAGATGTTGGTACAGTGCCCTTCATAATGTTCGGGACAGACCCATCATTTGTCTTTGTACTCCACAATTTGAGATTTGTAATAGAAAAAATCACGTGGTTGAAGTGCACATTGTCAGATTTTATTAAAGGTCATTTTTACACATTTTGGTTTCACCATGTAGATATTACAGCAGTGTTTATACATAGACCCCAATTTCAGAGCACCATAATGTTTGGGACACAGCAATGTCATGCAAATGAAAGTAGTCATGTTTAGTATTTTGTCGCCTATCCTATCAGGGGCCACAGTTTAAGAATAAGGGGTAAGCCATTTAGAATGGAGACGAGGAAACACTTTTTCTCACAGAGAGTTGTGAATCTGTGGAATTCTCTGCCTCAGAGGGTGGTGGAGGCCGGTTCTTTGGATATTTTCAAAAGAGAGCTAGATAGGGCTCTTAAAGATAGCTGAGTCAGGGGATATGGGGTGAAGGCAGGAACGGGGTACTGATTGGGGATGATCAGCCATAATCACATTGAATTGCGGTGCTGGCTCGAAGGGCCGAATGGCCTACTCCTGCACCTATTGTCTATTGTCTACCTTTGCAATTAGTAAGCTCACCAGTGCTCTCTTTCTTCTTAATGATGGTCCAAACAGTTGATTTTGGTAAGTGTACAGTTTGGCTGATGTCTCAAACAGTTTTATTCTTGTTTCTCAGTCTCATAATGGCTTATTTGATTTTCATTGGCACAACTTTGGCCCTCATGTTGATAAACAGCGATAAAAGTTTCCAATGGCGATGGAAAGACTGGAAGAGACTAGGTGCTGAGAACTCTCTTATACCTGCATAAAGGAGGCAATTAAACACACCTGAGCAATTACAAACGCCTGTGAAGCCATGTACCCCAAACATTATGATGCCCTGAAATGGGAGGACTATGTATAAACACAGCTGTAATTTCTACATGGTGAAACCAATTTATATAAAAATGGCCTTTAATAAAATCTGACAATGTGCACTTTAACCACGTGATTTTTTTTCTATTACAGACCTCAAATTGTGGAGTACAGAGGCAAATAATTAAATGATGGATCTTTGTCCCAATTATTATGGATGGCACTGTATGTGATTAATCATTATGATTACAGTTTACCAGTTTACTATTTTTTTAGCAATACTTTGAGATTGAGGTTGACTCACTTCTCCAGTGTTTTTGGTTCTGAAGTAACTCGTGAGGCTAATGAGGGAAACACAGACACATCCAAAGATGGAACAGAACTTTCCTTGTCATTCTGATAAACATTGTCAGCCATTTCAGGAATTTTGCATCTGTAAAGATATGCTACTGAACTTGTTCCAATTTCTGGAATGTGATCACAAAAACAAAATGTTGAATAATCATTAGTCAAGATATATTGAATACTTTTCAGATCTCAACTTACCTTCATGGTATCTTTCAGATTCCCTGTTTAAATTCAATGCAGAACTATCACCTACTCTATATATTTACAAAGTGCTGTAATAACTTATTGTAAACCAGCATCTGCAGTCCTTTGTGCCTCCATTTTGCTTTCTTGCTAATTTACTTTTGATAAAAGAAAACTCAACTGTAGAATTGTTCGCTCAATGGAGCTGAAGTATGTGGTCAAGGCTAACAACTTGCTGGCACTTTAATCTATACTTTTGGACGATTGTAGAAATTCTCACTCAAAATTCTATCAGTGGCTTGATTTCCAAATGTATGCTGAAGAAACCTTTGTAGAAACACATTGACAAAAGCATTTTGGTAATGAGCACATCAGATTTTATAAAGAGGTAGCCAAGCCATTTACTATGGTCAGAGCACAACTTTTTCAGAAAAGCTAGAATGACAATTCAAATCACATATAAAAGCTCCTCTCTCATGAAACATTATCAGAATCAGAATCACACTTTATTCGCCAAGTATGTTTTGCAACATACGAGGAATTTCATTGGCCAGGTCAGTCATACAATTAAAAGCAACAGATTACTCAAAAACACATTTTAACATGAACATCCACCACAGTGACTCCTCAGATTCAATTTAATTTTAATTGTCATTGTCAGTGTACAGTACAGAGACAACGAAATGCATTACATTCCTACACATTCCTCACTGTGATGAAAGGCAAAATAAAGTTCAACTCCTTCTCTTAGTTCTTCCTCGGTCGTGGGCCTCGATCTACCATTGACGGGATGATCTTGACTCCCGTAGCCAGCGGCGTTTGGGTCCTACGCGTCGAGGCGATCAGCTCCCGCATTGGGGGGATGTCAGCTCCCCCCGCGCCGGGCGATCGAACCTCGCGTCGGGGCAGGTCAAACCTTCTGCGACGTTGGAGCTTCCCGACTAGCCTCTCCCGACTGCGAGCTTGATGGTAAAGTCCGCGGTGGGAGCGATCCCAGGCAAGGGATCAACTCAGATGTTAAGTCCGCACCCCGCGATAGGGCTCAAAGTCAGTCCGAGGAGGCTTCCAGCTCCATCGATGGAAGGCCGCAGAGCACCCGGAGAATATGATCAGAAAATTAATGACATCTCCGGCAAGGTAAGAACTTGAAAAAAAGTTTCCCCCGATCCCCTCTCCCCTCCCCACATAAAACAAACCGAAGAACATTAAAACAAACTATTTTAACACCAAAAAATAACAAAAAGAATGAAAAAACGAACAGACTGCCAGCAAAATACGCTTATTTAATATGCAAAAGCAGAAATATGCATTTTAGGTTATTTAGCAGAAAAACAATACATTATTGCAATTGAGCCATCCACAGTGTACAGATACATGATAAAAGGAATAACATTTAGTGCAAGATAAACTCCAGTAAGTAAATTCAAATAAAAAAATAGTCGGAGTGAGGTAGATGTTAGCTCAGAACTCGCATTGTTGATAGGATGGTTCAGATGCCTGATAACAGCTGGGAAGAAGTTGTCCATCAGAACTAAAGAAAAGTTACAAATCAAACATTCTTTAAATTGTGGCGAAACCATAATGAATCTTTATGATAAAGAGGAGACACCAAAAGAGAATGGCATATGATAGTGGTGCCAGCTGGGAATGGCGATATCTTGTATTCATAACATGTTTGGAAATAGAAGATTAATGAGGACAAAGCATTGTGGGGAGTAAAACTGCGACACTATTCATGGCATTTGCTGAGAATATTCGAAAGGTACAGAACATCTGTTGAGAGAAAAAACAAGTGCGTAATACAGGTTGATTTTTCAGCAGAACTAATGTAGATACATGAGATTCTGTTCCTTGAGCTTGTACTAGTCTATGTTGGACAGTGTTAGTGGTCTTATCAACATGCAGGTTATGATTTCTGAGTATTGTCCACCATGTTTGGAAATAGGTTGACACAAGAGTTGGTAACCACCATCTAAGGGCAGTGTGCATTAGCATTTAACAAATCATCTCCCCATGAGTAAACTTCCAGGGCTAAAGAGAAGAATAGGGAATTCACTATGGAAACTAATTATAATGGAACAATGGATTTCCCAGGAATGCTACCTAGATGCACCATAAACCAGGCACCAAAGGTTTGTTGATGGGGAAAAGGGGTAGGATGGCAGAGAAGTTTAGTCATGTTTTTTTCTGGTCAGAATTGGGTGGCCAACCAAACAAATTACAACCTATAATACATGTGCCAAATGGAAGAGCCTTTCTCACCTTTGCAAACTCCCTCTCCATATCTATAGAAATGCATAAGTTATAGGAGCAGAATCTGGCCATTTGGCACATCAAGTCTACTTTGCCATTGAATCATGGCTGATCTATATTTTTCCTCTCAACCCCATTCTCCTGCCTTCTCCCCAGAACCCCTGACACCCATGCTAATCATGAATGTCAATCTCTGCCTTAAAAATATCCATTGACGGCCTCCACAGCTATCTGTGGCAATGACTTCCACAGATTCACCATCCCACAACACATTAGCACGTTGCCCCAAAACTACACAATCGGCAAGGCTCTCTGAAATCACACAATGCTGGTGTAATTTACCACTTTGTGGGAATGTAGGAAGAGAGAGTAGAGATATTTGCTTTCATTTTTTCTTTAACTAAACAGGAATTTTCAAACCACCTGCAATCTGTAAATCTGCTGAATGTTGTACCACTGTTGCTGATCAATGTGCAGTGCAGGAAGGGCCCGGGTTGTGACATGGTTCTGTTGCTGAGAAATGTTGAGCCTGAGGGAGGGTCTTGATGCAAAATGTCATCTATTCCTTTTCTCCACAGATGCTGCCTGATCCGCTGAGTTACTTCAGCATTTTGTGTCTATCTTAGGTAGAATCTGAGACCAACCTGGTGCCCATTGCTGAGTTGGAGGCTTCAGGAGGTTAAAAAAAAGAAAGATTTTGGGGGGGCAAACATGGATGTGATTGTGACTACATGTAATGCAGCAGAGAAAAAGAACATCTAAACTCTTACCTTTCAATCTTCCCCTCTTACCTTACCTTCCCCTCTGTGGTTTTTTTATAAATTCAAATCATAACAATTTCAGTCTTTTCAAAAATATTAAAACATAGCCCTTTCCTAAATCATCAGATCTGGTAGGTTATGTTATGCTTTGCTTCCTTAATACAAAAATATAAAACCTTTTTTATATGTACATAATGATGTAATCTTGTACATATAAAATATTGGCCTGATAAGAATATGATTATTACTTAAAATGTGACATTGCTGTGAGGTAAATTAAAATCAAACGGTCGATGCTGGAAACCTAGAATAAAAACAAAATGTTGGACACATACACAGCAGGTCAGGCAGCATTTGTGAAATAAGACACATTTAACATTTCAGGTCAAAGACTGTTATTTCAGCATTTTTGATTTAGAAACATAGAAACATAGAAATTAGGTGCAAGAGTAGGCCATTCGGCCCTTCGAGCCTGCACCGCCATTCAATATGATCATGGCTGATCATCCAACTCAGTATCCCGTACCTGCCTTCTCTCCATATCCTCTGATCCCCTTAGCCACAAGGGCCACATCTAACTCCCTCTTAAATATAGTCAATGAACTGGCCTCGACTACCCTCTGCGGCAAAGAGTTCCAGAGATTCACCACTCTCTGTGTGAAAAAAGTTCTTCTCATCTCGGTTTTAAAGGATTTCCCCCTTATCCTTAAGCTGTGACCCCTTGTCCTGGACTTCCCCAACATCGGGAGCAATCTTCCTGCATCTAGCCTGTCCAAACCCTTAAGAATTTTGTAAGTTTCTATAAGATCCCCTCTCAATCTCCTAAATTCTAGAGAGTATAAACCAAGTATATCCAGTCTTTCTTCATAAGACAGTCCTGACATCCCAGGAATCAGTCTGGTGAACCTTCTCTGCACTCCCTCTATGGCAATAATGTCCTTCCTCAGATTTGGAGACCAAAACTGTACGCAATACTCCAGGTGTGGTCTCACCAAGACCCTGTACAACTGCAGTAGAACCTCCCTGCTCCTATACTCAAATCCTTTTGCTATGAAAGCTAACATACCATTCGCTTTCTTCACTGCCTGCTGCACCTGCATGCCTACTTTCAATGACTGGTGTACCATGACACCCAGGTTTCGCTGCATCTCCCCTTTTCCTAGTCAGCCACCATTTAGATAATAGTCTGCTTTCCTGTTTTTGCCACCAAAATGGATAACCTCACATTTATCCACATTTATACTGCATCTGCCAAACATTTGCCCACTCACCCAGCCTATCCAAGTCACCTTGCAGTCTCCTAGCATCCTCCTCACAGCTAACACTGCCCCCCAGCTTAGTGTCATCCGCAAACTTGGAGATATTGCCTTCAATTCCCTCATCCAGATCATTAATATATATTGTAAATAGCTGGGGTCCCAGCACTGAGCCTTGCGGTACCCCACTAGTCACTGCCTGCCATTGTGAAAAGGACCCGTTTACTCCTACTCTTTGCTTCCTGTTTGCCAGCCAGTTCTCTATCCACATCAATACTGAACCCCCAATGCCGTGTACTTTAAGTTTGTATACTAATCTCTTATGTGGGACCTTGTCGAAAGACTTCTGGAAGTCTGGATTAATTCTTTTTAATTTTTTCATTATCACCTGCATATTTACCTTTTATTTTAAACTACCCTTCCAACAAGACCATTTTTACTTGATGATCTGGACGAAGTGTGAGCAACTATTTTATAGTTCTGATGAAGGCTCTTTGACCAGAAACATTACCTCTGACTCCTTGCCTGCGGATGCTATCTGACGTAGTTTGTGTTTTCAGCAGCTTCTGTTTTAATTTCAGTTTTGTAGTGATGAACATTACAACTGACGTTATTCACCAACACTTTTATACTTTGTCTGGAATACTGAGCAGTAATGGGAGCTCTCACTTATTTTCACCCCACTAATTTAAAAGTGATTGTAAAACAGTGACAGCTCTATTAATGCCCAAGTTACCTGTGCACATTGCCGGGGTTAAACCTGGGCTGATCTTTAGATATCCTGTTGCTTTAATCTTATTCAGTTATTCTATAAATTAAATCTCTTTATAAAACATTTTCTTTAATTAAATCAGGGTTATTCATTTGGAAAGTTTAAGCAATGTACCCAATCCTCCCATCTTGGCCCCACGAGGACATCCCTGAGTCTAACGCGAGTGTGGACGGCTTTCAGACAGTTCGGGCGGACAGGGACTCCAGAGAGGGTGGCAAGTGCAAACGTGGGGGACTTGCTATTCTTGTTAATAACAAGTGGTGCAACCCTGGCTACATCACAATTAAGGAGCGTGTGTGTAGCCCGGACATTGAGCTGATGGCTGTGGGTCTCTGTCCATTCTATATGCCCAGGGAATCATCACACGCCACTGTGGTGGCTGTTTACATTCCTCTGTCCGCCAACCCACTGCGGGCAAGTGACGTCGTCCACCACAAGACTCCAGACACAGCACCCGAGTGCTTTCATCACTATCTCGGGGGATTTCAACCACGTGACTTTTGACCCTAACCCACTCACTTTCACTCAGTTTGTTGACTGTCCCACCAGGGATATGAAAACATTAGACCTGCTGAATGTCAATGTTAAAGAGGCATGCAGCTCCATAGCCATTCCTTCACTGGGAAGATCCGACCACAGCCTGGTTCACCTCCTACCCAGGTATAAGCCAATGGTCCAGAGGCTGTCTGTGGCCACAAGGCCAGTGAGGAGGTGGTCACAGGAGGCCTGTGAAGCTCTACAAGGTTGTTTTGAGGTCACACTGGGACGCACTCTAGTCCCCATGGAGAGGACATTAATGGACTCACGGACTGTGTTACCAGTTACATAAAGTTCTATGTGGATATCGTTGTCCCTTCTATCATATCAGATACAGTGAGCCATCACTGTTAGTTGTGGTTTTGTCTGAAACTTTCATGTTTCAGGCAATGCTTTATTTATTTGTTAATGTTTTATATATTAATTTGAAGCTAAATCTTTCGACAATCCATGTTTGCTGAAATGTGAAAGATTTTATAAATGGTATCAAGGATTAATACCAACTAATTAATCAACAACAGAGCTGTATAAAAATAGATTACATTAAAATCTTATCATAGACAGAGACTAATAATTGGTTTGCATGTTAAGATGAAAAGTAAATTTGATATCATTATGGGTCCATTACCGGTTGGACTCCCTGTATTATCTGACTGCCCTGAAAGAACAATATTAATTTAAAATTGACTATACCTGCAATTGCTCAGTTTATTATGCTGGCAATCATGATATTTGCATTGATTTTCATGCAATCAGATTTTATAACTCACCTTGTAAATGAAATAAAATCTAACATAAATATATAATTATTCTATGAATAATATCATTTGGGGGTTTAAATTGTGTAGTTTGATGTTAGCAATAAAAACATACTAATGGAACTAAATATGTATACAATATTATCATAGTTTATAGTCATATACAGCATGGAAGCAGGTCCTTCAGTCAAACTTGCCCATGAGACCAAGATGCCTCATCTACACTCCCAACTCCCCGTGTTTGTCCCATATCCCTCTAAACCTTTAAAAATAATTAATATCGTTCTCTCGGAGTACCTATGTGCCTGGATATTCACACAGTGTGTGAACTTATTTTCATGTTGAGGTGCTTCAGAATATACTAAATTTCTTTCTTTTAAGTTTGGTATAAAAATATATAGATTATTTTCATCTCCAAGTCTGGAACAACCAACATATAGCTGATCATGGAACAGCATTGAGTTTAGAGATTGAAGCCTTTGAGTAATTGTCCTTGTGCTTTGTTAGTGCTCATGGCAAAACTAAATTGAACAGGGAACAGAAGTCGCTTGCATTGAAAAGGTAGATGAGAGGTGATAATTGCTATCTGAGATGTGAATACATTTTCCCCAACAGCAATACTAGCCATTATTTAATGACATATGTTTGTAATTTTTGAGCTGTTAATCTTGCATCCTTGCATATTGTTGGTGGATCCAAATTAATGAGTAGCATGATTGGAACTATTTTTTATTCAAGTTGATTTATTGGCACACCAGATGATCAACTTTAAATATTCAATTAGAAAATTCTTCATCATGTCTGTCACACTATCAATCAATATGTGCTATATAGCTTGTCTGATAAATTTCAAAGAAGGTCTTGATCCATGGCCAATATTCCTTGTGCCAATATTGCTCTTTCATGAAACCATTGGTTATTGTTAGGGGTTTGGACACGCTAGAGGCAGGAAACGTGTTCCCGATGTTGGGGGAGTCTAGAACCAGGGGCCACAGCTTAAGAATAAGGAGTAAGCCATTTAGAACGGAGACGAGGAAACACTTTTTCTCACAGAGAGTGGTGAGTCTGTGGAATTCTCTGCCTCTGAGGGTGATGGAAGCAGGTTCTCTGGATGCTTTCAAGAGAGAGCTAGATAGGGCTCTTAAAAATAGCGGAGTCAGGGGATATGGGGAGAAGGCAGGAACGGGGTACTGATTGGGGATGATCAGCCATGATCACATTGAATGGCGGTGCTGGCTCTATTGTCTATTGTCTAAATCAAATAGTGTTGGAAGCAGCTTCCATCAGAGCATGAGTGATGTAACCATTTGACCCAAGTTTTCCATCAAAATTAACCTAACTCACATACAGATTTCCAGGTTGTTTTGCTCCCGAGCCATAAATGGAACATGCAGGCATTATAGGTACACAAAAAAGCTGGAGAAACTCAGCGGGTGCAGCAGCATCTATGGAGCGAAGGAAATTGGCAACGTTTCAGGCCGAAACCCTTCTTCAGCAGGCATTATATTTTATTATATATTTTCAGGTGTTTCAAATTATTCATTTTAAAATGAAAGGAACATAAATATAAATATAATACTTAGAATCATATCCCAAAGTATTATAAACAAGTCTAGCATTATAGTACAGACAAAAAGAACTGCAGATGCTGACATGATAACAGGACACAAAGAGCTGAAGTAACTCAGAGGGTCAGGCAGCATCTCTGAAGAACATGGAAGGGTAAATTTTGGGGACGAGACCCTTCTTCGGACTGCTGGTTGAATGAGTCTGAAGAAGGTCCCCAACCCAAAACGTCACTGAGAAGATTCAATTTAATTGTCACATGTACCAATTACGGTGCAGTGAAATTTGAGTTACATTCCGCCATACTAAGTGAGAAAAACAACAATACACAATTCAACCACATAAAATAAAATTTAACATAAACATCCACATTCCTCACTGTGATGGAAGGCAATAAAGTTCAGTCATCTTCCTTCTTTGTTCACCTGTGGTCGAGTCTGAACCCTGTGCATTTGCCATTGCCGATGGTCCGATGTTCAAGCCTTCTCGTCGGGATGATCGAAACCCCGACGTCGAGACGGATTGGAACACTACGCGGCATGGAGCTCCCGAGTCAGCCACTTCTTACCGGAGACCGCTGCTTCATGGTGTTAAAGTCCAAAGGTCCCGAGGTCGGAGCTCCTACACTGACGATCCTCGGCAAAAGATCCCAGGTCCTGTGATGGTAAGCCCGCGCCGCGCACACAACTTGAAGTTCCGGGTCGTTCTCCAGGAAAAACCGCACCACTCCACGTTGTAGGCCGCAGGACGGGACGAAGATGTGACACGGAGAAAAATCGCACCTCTGTCGAGGTAAGTGACTTTAAAAAGTTTCCCCCAACCCCCCCGCACCCCCCACATGAAACATACAGAGAGACATTAAAACAAACATTCAAGACATACTTCAAATAATAAAAACAGAGAAGGAACGAGACAGACTGCTGGCGAGGCAGCCATTACGGGCGCCACCCAGTGGCCTAACCATGAAGAAGGGTTTCGGCCCGAAACGTCGCCTATTTCCTTCGCTCCATAGATGCTGCTGCACCCGCTGAGTTTCTCCAGCATTTTTGTGTACCTATGTTCTCCAGATATGTTGCCTGAACTGCTGGATTTCTTTGTGTCCCTTTCTAAGATGCTTATATGTTGCCTCTTTAAATTGAAGTTGATTTGTTAGATTCCTAGCCTTGTTAATCAATGAACTGCCCTAATGAACTCTGATTAGCGCTAGTAGTTTGATCTTAAAATATTTAAATGTTGCCTCACCATACAAATTGACAAATTTGTTCAATTGAGTAGGTGGAATTTATATCCACCCCATATGCAGTATACTGTATACAATTGTTAAACATGTGGTCAAAATGATTATCACATCAAGTTACTGAGTAAATAATGGCATGATGATCCAGCCATTAATATGGTTCAACTCTGACTCCGAGGACCATGGTGAAGATTAACTACAATGCTCGTAAAGCTCGATTTTAAAGATTGAATCTGATTGGTTTGTTTTCCTATTCAGCTTGTGTTCACTGGCTTCTAACATTCGGTTTAAGTAAACATGCTCTTTGCCAAACTTACAAGCACTGTGGCACAATTGAAACACAAATTCTACCATTTCTTGATTTATGCTGTGGATCGTGTCTTCATTTATCCCTAATACATAAACAGAAGAATCTCATGTTTGGACAAGAACCCTTTGCTTTGAGTCTCGCACAGTGCTAAAAGCAAAATGGCTGGGTTATGTCATTGGTTCAAAGATAAAGCACAACACAGCATTGCAAACTGTGTGGGTGGGTTATTGAATTAAATTGCTGAAGGATGTTAATGCCCTCAAGATGCACTTCCTGTTTTTTTTTATGCATGTCTTTCATCAAAAACAGACTTCCGACTAACTGTGCAGCTGGTTTTAATAAGAAGGCAAAGCATTGCATAGCCTTCTGGTTTATAGCCATGCTGGGAACAAGATCACAAAAACAGACATTAAAAAAATGGAAACACTTTTGATTTTTGCAGATCCCAAAATGTCATTATCTTTCATATTGAATGTTTAACAGAATAAATCTTTTTTTCCCCCTAAAAGCAATAACAAGGTCAATGGTGGCACAATACAATGTCTGTCCTTAAATAATGGCCTAAGGACATTTAAATTTGTGATTTAGGTCTCCCCTACATGAAGCAGACAATTTGTGCAATGTATTTATGGCTCCTAAGCCAGTTTAAATAAAAACAGAAAATGCTGGGAACACTCAGCAGGTTAGGCAGCGACTGCAGAAAAAGACACTGGACAAGCCTATCAGAAATTTATAAAGTTGTGTTTTTCATTTTTCTTCTTTTATTACTTCTTTTTCCTTCCAGGTTCTGTGGAAAGTTCTCTAACCTGAAAAGTTAACTTTGTTTTCTCTTTCCACTGAAGCTGCCTAATCTGCATGTTTCATGGATCTGCAATTTTTTGATTTTCAATTCAATTAGGTTATTGAAGAGGAGTGTGAGAGACTAAATTCACATGCATTTGGAAATGCAAGGACTGATTAGGAATGGACGGCATGGCATTGTGCATTAGAAAATCTGCCTCACAAATTTCAATAGAGTTTTTTGCAGCTGTAATCAAGAGGACTGATGAGGACAATGCGGTGGATGGTGTTTACAAGGTCTTTGACAAAGTGCAGCATGATAGGCTGGTCAAGGAGGTTGGATCACATGGGATCCAGGGCAAGTTAGCCAATTGGATACAAAACTGCCTTGAAGGTATGAGAGAGAGGATAGTAGTTGAGAGTTGTTTTTCAAACTGGAAGCCTGTTCCAAGTGATCTACCAGAGGGATCAGTGCTGGGTCCACTGTTGATCATTATTTATATTAGCAATTTGAATGTGAATGCTGATGGCATGGTTACTAAGTTTGCAAATGTCATTAAAGTTGGTTTTAATGAACGGTGACGAAAGTTATCTAAGTTTAGGTTTATTATTGTCAAGTGTACCAAGGTACAATGCAAAGCTTTGTTTTGTATGTGATTCCATCAGATCAGATAATTCTATACATATAAACAATTAAGTCAAATATAAGTACAACAGGTAGTGCAAATGAGAAAATACAGACTGCAGAATATAGTCCTCATTAATGTAGCACAGTTGAATAAACAAAGTCCAATGTCCACAATGGGATAGAGGTGAATTGGACAGTATCCTAGTACTTTTGCCTTCCATCACAGCGAGGAGGTGCCTGGTGAACTCACTGTGGTGGATGTTAAGTTTGTGTTTATTGTGTGTTTTTGTCATTTTTATTATATGTATGACTGCAAGGCAACAAAATTTCGTTCAGACCAAAAGGTCTGAATGACAATAAAGGATACTTTGACTGACTTTGACTTATGGAAGTAATGTTTAGAAACCTGATAACAAAGGGGAAGAAGCTGCTTCTGAGTCTGATGGTTTCAAGCTTCTTATGTCAGATTACAATGGGATAATAGGTACATAGTACATAGGAGAGTACAGCACAGGAACATGCCATTTGGTCCACATGTCTGGGTGCTATGATAAACTAACTTAATGTGTCTGCGCATGATCCATATCTCCCAATTCCCTGCATATCAATGTGTCAAGCTAAAAGCCTCTTAATCACCACTATGTATCTGCCTTGACACTACCCTTGGCAGCATATACCAGCACTCACCACTCTCTGTGTAAAAACAATTGCCCCACACATCTCCTTTAAACTTTGCCACACTCACCTTAAAGCTATGCCCTCTATTTTTTGATATTTCCACCCTGGGAAAAAGGTTCTGATTGTCAAGACTATCTGTGCCTCTCATAATTGTATATACTTCTATCAGGTCTCCCCTCAACCTCGGGTATTGTAGAGAAAACAATCCAAGTTTGTCCAGTCTCTCTTTGTAGCTAATACCTCTAATCCTTTCTCATAAAGTAATTTAATTGTTCAGTGACTATTAATATAAATCTCATCTCTAAAACTAGTGTTGTTTAAGTTGAAAGTATCTTGCCGTTTCTATCATTGTTCCTCTTGCATTGCATGCCTTTTACAATATTACACAATCTTTCTCAATCACTACCCTCAAACAGTGTTGTGTGTATATAACCATATAACCATAAAACAATTACAGCACGGAAAACAGGCCATCTCGGCCCTTCAAGTCCGTGCCGAACACTTATTTTCCCCTAGTCCCATTTACCTGCACTCAGACCATAACCCTCCATTCCTTTCCCGTCCATATACCTATCCAATTTATTTTTAAATGATAAAATCGAACCTGCCTCCACCACTTCCACTGGAAGCTCATTCCACACAGCTACCACTATATACAAGTATATGAACTAAAGCATAAATCCCTTCGTTCCCCTGGCTTGTAATATGTTGTTTATTCATAATCTTAATGCAATCTAATTTTGATTTATTTATGCTGTAATGGAGAGTTGGACAGTGATCATACAAACAGACCTCTGGTCCTGCCAACAATCTGGGTGCAGGGTTCTAGATCTGGGCATGGTCACCGCCACACTGGCACCCAACCCACACTCTAAAGATTGTATCTGCAATGTAACTGCCATAGGTATCACAGCAGGAAAAGACTGGGTGAATGGCTCAACTCCTTCCTGTTACTTGTGACGGATTCGAACCACTTTCTTGGATAGATGCAGCCATGGTGTTCCTGAAGCTTTGATACTCTGCACTTTTAAACTCTGACAGTTAATTTGGACAGAGTAAGCTTCATGCAACAGCCATGTGATGGCACCTGGATAATGTGGTCTAGAAAAGTTGATTGAGGAATAAATCTTGTGTTTTCTGGATCCTTATGATTTAGGATGATTGTAGTTTCAAATGAACCACCGATGATGTTATCACAATCGTCAACAATGTGGGGGAAGAGGTAATCTACAGTGCTGTCAGTCAGCAGGACACACAAGGACTCAGCTGACAATACATGATAGAGTCATACAGCATGGAAGCGGCCCCTTCAGCCCAACTTGTCCATGATGCCCCATATACACTTGTCCCATATTCCTCTAAACCTTTTCTGTCCATGTACCTATCTAAATGTATTTTTAATGTTGATATAGGACCTGCCTCAACTACCTTCTCCGACAGCCAATTCCATATACCCACTACATTCTGAGTGAAAAAGTTGCTCGTCAGGTTCCTATTAATCTTTCCACTCTCACTTTAAACCTATGTCCCTTGGTTCTTGATTCCCCTCATTTGGCTAACATATTCTCCCTTACCTTATCTATTCCCCTCATGATCTTATACATATCTATAAGATCACTCATCATCCTCCTGAGCTCCAAGGACTAAAGTCCTAGTGTGCCCATCCTCTCCCAATAGCTCAGGCCATCGAGTTCTGGCAACATGATGTTTGGTGAACATGTGTGAATGAACCTAAATTCTTCTGGTAATCCAGAAGTCGTATGTAAGCCACTGGTGCTTACAAATTGTAGTAAATTACTGAGACCTTGGAGACATCACTGACATTCTGCTGCTCTGCCTGAGTTCCACCAAGACCACCATAGTCTTGCCTGGAACATGGATGCAAGATCTGAATTTCAGAAGTGAAGAGTGAATGATTGATCTTAACATCGAGGCAACATCTAACTGAGTGGCATAAATGGACCAAAGTTAAACAGCGGAGAGTGACAATCAAGGGAGATCTCCATTGAGTGGAGTTGGAGTCATACCTGGTGAAAGGAAAATGACGTCGTTATTGGCGGCCACTCAACTCAGCTCATGGTCATCTCATCTTCATTAGGTAAGGATCAAAATTTGGCCATTTGGGCCATCAAGTCAATCACGGCTGATCTGACTTACCCTCTCAACCCCATTATCCTGTCTTCTTCCCATAATCCTTGGCACCCTTACTAATCAAGAATCTGTCAATCTGCGCTTTTAAAATACCCAATGTCGTCTTCTGCAGTCATCTGTGGCAATGAATTCCACAGATTCACCACCCTCTGACTAAAGAAATTCCTCCCCATCTCTTTTTTAAAGGTACGCCCATTTATTCTGAAGTTATGGCCTTTGGTCCCAGACTCTCTGAATAGTGGAACCATCCTCTCTATCTCTGTTGACTTTCCCATAGACAGCATCTTTCGTTCAACCAGCCACATCTACTTTATCAATAATGTTCCTTAAAAGGCAACTGGACAGGTACATGGATAGGAAAGGTTCAGAAGGATAGAGGCCAATCTCATGTAGATGGGGCAATTTGGGCGGTGTATGCAAGATGAAGGGCTTGTTTCTGTGCTGCATGACTCTAAATAATGTCAGAATTAAGTTTGCATGGTGATGATTGCAAAATATGAATTTCCATTTGAAGTGCTCAAACTAATGAAGCCGTCTGTGAGCACATGGAACAAGATCCAGTCAATATCTAATCTTGGGCTGATAAGTGACAAGTAACACTCACACCAATCAAGTGCCAGATAATAACCATTTTCAGTCAGAGAGATCTTAACCATCTTCCCATGATATTCAATGGCAAGTCTACTGCAAATCAGCAATAGGATCAGAGACAGAGGAACACATCCATGAGGGCTGGAGAGCCCAGAATTGTGGATGGCAGCCTTAAGATCTTGCATGTACCATTTACAACCAAGAAAATTCTTCAGTCAGAGGATGGTGAACTCGTGGAATTCTACACCATGAAAAGCCATGGAAGTGATAACATTTAACACAGGCGCAGCAGTAGAGTTGCTGCCTTACAGCGCCCAGACCCGGTTTCGATCCTGACTATGGGTACTGTCTGTATGGAGTTTGTACAATCTCCCTGTGACTACATGTGTTTTCTCTGGGTGCTCCTGTCTCCTCCCACACTCCAAAGGCCTACAGGTTTGTAGATTAATTGGGTTCAATAATAATTCAGAACTGCCCCTGGTGTGCAGGATAGTGCTAGTGTAGAGGGGATCACTGGTTGGGCCGAAGGGCCTGTTTCCGCGCTGTATCTCTAAACTCCAAACCGGTTGTGCACTTCGGGGAATGGCCCTCAGGAGGTGTAGTCATTTGAAGACCACTCTACTTTGTGGAACAGCCGCTACAGTAACACCATCCCCAGACAACAGCATTCCTGTTAACATTGATTGCCAAAAATCAATAAGGTAGCAGGGATCGCATGGGTGGAAAATGCAAGTCGTGGACTGAGTCAAGCACAGTTCAGCCCATTACTTTTAGGCAGCACAGTGGCTCAGCTGATAGCGCTGCTGCCTCACAGCGACAGAGACCAGGGTTCAATCCTGACCTCCGGTGCTGTCCATGCAGAGTTTGTACATTCTACCTGTGAAGGCGTGGGTTTCCCCCGAGTGCTTCGGTTTCCTCCCACACCCCAAAGACGTGGGTTTGTAGGATAATTGGCTTCTTGCCCGGAATGTGTTGGGAGTAGATGAGAGAGTGGGATAACATAGAACTAGTGAACAGGTGATCGATGGTTTGTGTGGACTCGGCGGGCCGAAGGTCCTGTTTCCATGCTGTATCTCTAAACTCTAAACTTTCTACCAGATTATTTCTCCACTCGACTGCAACATGCTCACCTGCTGACTATAAACTATTTATATTTAGAATGATTAAAATATTTTCCAACTGCGTTTCATGGGCTGTGTAGGATAGGTTCTAAAAATCATCTGTAGTGGAGCAATATGCTTTGGAAATTTAAACCCTACTAAATTGGTCTTGAAATCGATAAAATCTTTAGCCCTCAGTACAGCACTGGGCTTAACTTCTTTACTGTAATCTTAAATATATATTTGGTAGCTTTGTAGTTTCAAGTGATTTATCTGCATCACTAGTCCTGTTTGAATGGAGCAAAGACTCCCATCATGATATTTAAGTTGCTTTTCTTCAGAGCAACTTCAGAGGAAAAATAACTGACTGAAACATTCATCAAACCAATAACTGGGAAACACAGCGTAGATCTGGAGACTATCCTGATCCCTTCTTTCTGAGATATCTTTACCGAAACTAATCTGATATCTACGTATCTGATTACAGAGTTCCGGTATTTTGACAGCTGCAACGTATTGAACTGGCAGATGGAGTCACTGATTTGTCACTTCCTATGTTCCAGTCCATCAGTTTTACCAGCTGCATGCTCTGTGTGTTCAATGTTTGTGTTTGTTCTTGCTCATTATAGTTAGCTCTGGGGTGGAAGATTGCCATCTTCACGTGGTCCGCCCTGTTTCGACGAATGCAATCAACCCGGTGTGCACAATCAAATAAGATTAAATAGAACCAGTTGTCCTACAACTTTAGGCTGTACACACCATACGCAAGAAGAAGATTTTTAGCTCTCTTTTTGTGATGTATTTTAAGAAGTCACCTTGTCATTCTGATGATTTAATTCACTGCTCCATTGGCCCAAAGTTACAGGCCAGAAATGGTCTGTTAATGGATTGGCAAACTGTTTAACATTAGGCTTGGTTTTCTCAGCTTTGGCGTTCATGGAAAATAAATTTAGGAGTTTAGTACTAAGGTGGTGTTGGCATAAACCAAATTACCCTTTTGGTCTCTGAACCTGAAAGAAATCCATTGGAATAGTTTCAAAATTGTATGAAGATCTCAATGGAGTAGCACCAGGCCAAGAAGAAAACTGGCACACAACTCCAGCTCACAGCGACTCCTGTGGTGTCCAAGATAACATGGATGAAATTAATGTCTTGGGTGGGGCAGAACACCAGAGGTTATGCAATTTATAGCAGAACAGTGAGCTGAGCTTGTAGAAGTACATGTACATGCCATGACGATTCTCACGAACCTGCTTACCAAGATGGCACTAAAATTTACCCATGACCTACTACGGCTTTTTCTTCGAGTGGTCTATCTTGCTCTGCTCTTTGATCTTTGATCAGAACTGAGAAAAAGAGGTATAAGGAGACACGAGAGACTGCAGATGTTGGAATCTTGATTAAAAAAAGGCAAAGAGGAATTCAGTGGGACAGGCAGAATCTGTGGAGGGAAAGGATAGTCAACATTTTGGGGAAGAAGGGGCCCAATGTGAAATGTCGCCTCGGTGGGTGGGCATTAGCTGAAACAAAGGTGATTTCTTTGATATCAGAAATTAAGTGGCCATTTGAAGAGTCAATATCATCAAGAGTGTTTAATACAGAGCAATGAAATTTATACTTGCAGCAGCATAACAGGCCCGTAAACGTTATACATATGGTAATATACAATGAACAAAAATGCAATAAATTAATAACAATTTAGGACAACTAAGTTTTCCTTTGTCAGTGTAAGGTGTTGCTAAAGTTGTATAGTCTGTTTAATGATGCAAAGTTTGCTCTGATAATGTATGTAATGAGTATTTTACTTTATGCTTGGATGCTGTAAATATTCCACTATTCTGGTGAGACTTGTTTACTGAACCAATCTTGCTGCCCACATCTTTAGCAATAGAAATACTACCAAATGTCCCTTGCCAGTCAGCAAAGGAAGGTGTGCACATGCACAGTAAGGTTAAGGGTGTAAATAATCACAGTTTATACATGCAGTCACTGTGCAGGCTGTGTGTTTTGCACAGTGGAGATCTCGGTGCAGGCTGTGTGTTTTGCACAGTGGAGATCTCGGTGCAGGCTGTGTGTTTTGCACAGTGGAGATCTCGGTGCAGGCTGTGTGTTTTGCACGGTGGAGATCTCGGTGCAGGCTGTGTGTTTTGCACAGGCTGTGTGTTTTGCACAGTGGAGATCTCGGTGCAGCCGCCCAGCACAGCGTTGACGGCACCGACTGACAACACGACAGAGACCATGATCGTTATATCCATGAGAGGAAACGAATCATTGCA
The DNA here is from genome assembly GCF_028641065.1 of Leucoraja erinaceus. Lineage (NCBI taxonomy): Eukaryota > Metazoa > Chordata > Chondrichthyes > Rajiformes > Rajidae > Leucoraja > Leucoraja erinaceus. Next base: position 22,760,577 of record NC_073383.1, read on the forward strand.
GGAAACGTCTGTAACCTGATTAACTGCCCGGAAATAAACAAGAGAATTCGCAAAGTGCTGGAATAACTCGGGCAGCATTGCTGGAGGACGCGGACAGGCGACTGTTCCAGTCGGGACTCGTCTCCAGATTGATCAAAACAAATAAATAAAAGGTTGAACAAATAAATAAACTACAAAAGCAATTTCCGTCGACAGAAATATTGAAGAAATGGACGAACGCGCTAGAGCTACATGGCCTCTGCTCGCAAGTTCGGGACAGAGCCTCGTTAGCGCAGTAGGTAGCGCGTCAGTCTCATAATCTGAAGGTCGTGAGTTCGATCCTCACACGGGGCACATCCTTTTACTGCAGCTCTGCTATACTGCTGCAATTATACACTGATTATTAATCTCCCTCCCCCTCCACATCCTAGATGTTTCTTTATTTGGATTGCTCATTCTACTCCATCACACCACAGTTGTTCTCACATGCGATATCAGAATTTATATTTGTAACTCTTGGATTGCAATAAACGTATTCATTCATCAATTAAACAACATCTCTGCAGCACAAATGCTCGCCGATCCGCTGAGTTACTCCAGTACTTTGTGTTTTGCTCAAGACTCCAGCCTCTACACTACCCCTGCTCTGCAGTTTCTTGTGTCTCCCCAGAAGTTACATGTGTTGATGGGGTTAAACCTGGTCCTTAAGGGGCTGCTATGAGCTGGCAAGTATAAGTTAACATTTGTACGTTTTTATTGTTTGTTTATTGGCGAGACCCCTTGCCTCTGATTGACTGCATGCGTCCCCTGTTACCTAGAAATATGTATTTATTCGTCGGTCGTACGGAGGGTTCACTCAGCACAACTCTTAAAAGTAGAAACGCCCAAACGTTGATATTGCAATGATGGTGGAGTTCTGCTATTTTGTTACACTGCTGTGTTACACTCGACATTCAAATTCAGTTTGCTGTCACCTTACACGCTGGGGTATTTAATGATATTCATTGTTCACATGAAGCTCACAAAGTAAACAGTAATGATAAAATGATCAATCAAAAACAGAGGATGTTTCCACAAGTGTCTAAGGCTAGAGGCCATAGCTAGCAATGTTACACAATTTTGAGATTTAAAAAATCAAGTCTGCAATTTATCCCATCAGATTAAGCATAAAAAGAAGTTTAATTTGACACCTAATTCACTTTCATATCTTCAGTATTAAAAATGTTATGGCCATTTTCATACTCGGAAATTAGCATCTTGTTCCCTATTGCACATTCACACAAGAATTCATTCACAATATAACATGATTTTTAAATCTCATTGTCATGAATTTATAGGCCAAATGGAAGGAATTTAGTGTTCCTGTAGAATTCCTGTAAATTAATGGCCATTTTAATCATCTTGCGAGTGGGATTTTGTGGAACGCGATCGATTGGAACGTTGCGGTTGCGGTGAATTTAAACCCCATATCGGCAGGAAAAACACTGCCGGTTCATATGGGGCCAAAATCACCGTTTTGCAATGTAAAATGTGGATTAAGGTCACCCTAAGAAGCATGTTTATATGTAAAATAAACGGCTTTCCTTTCGCTGTCCCATAACTGAAATCCGTCCCCGTTGTCGGCATTCACAGCATTAGAAGCGGCTTTTTAGTTTACTCCAGCGCTCAAATGGTCCAACGATTTAAAAATGTTTTTTCCCAGAATGGCAGTCGGAACAAATCTTCAACGTTAATTAGCTCCCCGAGAAAATATAATCCAGGACAGGCGGTAGAAGACCGCATTTTAACCTCGACCCCCCACCCCAAAGGCGGCAAAGTCGCGCACACGGCCAGTGACAGAACTGCAGTACCGCTGAAGGTAAGTTTTGTAACATACCTACCATAGCCTCAGAATTAAAAGACATTATTTTCGGAAGGAGATGAGGAGGAATTTCTTCAGACAGAGGGTGGTGAACCTGTGGAAATCTTTGCCACCGAAGGCTGTGGAAGCAGTCAGTGGATATATTTAAAGCAGAGATAGATAGGTTCTTGATTTGTAAAGGTGTTGGAGGTTATGGGGAGAAGGCTGGGGTTAGGATGGAGAGGTAGATCAGCCATGATTGAATGGCAGAGTAGACTTGATGGGCCAAATGGCCTAGTTCTACTAACTCTTATGCTCTTATGAAGTTCAATAAAGTCTGATTAAAGATACTTCGAAGGTCTCCAAGGAGGTGAATGGGAGTATTTTTTTTACATTTTTGAAAATTATATAGGTGAATAGCAAGTTTATGACTGCCTTTTATTTAGCTGTTATAGTTCTTCTTTTGTATTGAAAACAACTCAGAACATAAAGCAGTAGAACTCAGGAACAGGCCTTTTGGCCCACGATACCAAGCCAGACATGATATGCAGCATTATATCATGCACGTAGCATTTGTACCCTGGAACAGTGCGCTGCTATTTAATACCATTTGTAAATGTAGAAATCCCAACACCTGAATTTGTGAACCACCGTATTTCCCAGTTGCTTAGTCTTGTACCTTACACCAATCACCACCCCTATCCCCAAACTCCTCTACTTGTCATCTCTTCCCCCACCAAGAGTTTACTTCAGTATCACACAGGCTGTATTCATTGTCCTCTTCAATACTAAAGGAATGGACCTGGATATTAGAGTGTTGTCAACGGTCCACTTTAATGGAAAGCAGAAGTGTATCGTAACATACAGTAAATGGTTTTCATTGTGCAGATTCTGCTTTAATGCTGCTCATTGTTTCCAGCTCTTACTGATGCATCTCTCTTATAACCAAGCTGGTATGTTTGTTAACCCCTCCCCTACATTCCCCTCAGTTACCAACTATCAGCTGTCACAGAGACAGGTGGCAGAAGAGGGGAACGGAGAGTTGAGAACTCATCTCTTCACTAGGATAGAGCTACACTCAGATGTCCAGAAGACTTGACAAGTTCATCAAGTTTAGTTGTTGGAAGTGCCAGATTTGCTTGAAAAGCCCAACATAGAAAGCTGGAGAATGATTCTGTCCGATTACTCGCACGTGGGGTTGATGCTACTGTTATTTTCATGTGGTGGTAAGGGCATATGGTGTGCTGGTTTGATTCAGTTGAAAACTGCAACATGTTTGTTTCATATATTTGTTTTCATTTTATATAGTTTGCTTTGGAAATGTTCAGAGAGGTGTTTGGTATTTTAGACTGACGGCAACATGTGCTGCCTGGTTCTATTCCTGGATTTCCATGATAAAAATGCCTGATGTCCAAGTTTTGAATGAATACATAGTTGGTGTTTTGTAATGCAGAATTTCAATTTATTACTTTATATCATCAAGTTTATACGAAATGCACAGTAACTTACAGCATGGTCATTGTTCCTATTTTAGGGAGAGAGATTTTGGATTAATCTTTGAGGATGGTCTGAATTTCCGCTCCGAGTCTGGAATAGTCAATGTTTATCCAAGGTCACTAGTTGGAGTCTGCCTGGGGAGAGGGATTGGTCAGCGTAGCAGGATTTATGTTACACAACGGAAATAGTTGCTTTGCAATGGCAATAGTAATGATTCTGGAATGTGGCGTAATGGCATGTACTGCAGCTTAGGATATTTCTTTTTATGATCAAGCTGAATTAATCAAGCTTTTGATTCATTTGAGCATTTTATGCACTGTTCATGGTTTGACAAGCCAGCGTGAGCTAGTAGAAGTTATCTGGAAGGTAATAAGCCAATATCATTCATATCTCTCTGCTTGCCACACAGTAAATAAGACACTGAAAATCAGTGGGTTTATTTTGGAACTTTGCGGTTAGTTCCTTGAAATTTGATATGTCTGCTGACTATACATTGGACTGCATTTTACAGATTTATTTATTCAAAAACTTTCATGGATACACGGCAGCTGTTTGAAGTTTTGCAACGTGACATGTGGAATAATCCATGCTGTAATTCTTCCTGAGTGTAAAAATAGTAATTGGATACATAGTTCCAGAAATCATGAAAGGAAATGGTATAAGGTAATAAACATGTTGAAATAATTAAAAACTATATTTAAATTAAAGCCAGATCAAATATTATTATTTAGTTGAAATAATAGAATCTTTACTTATTGCCATGAAGAGATTTGTGATGTCTTTTGTCAGCTTACCATGTACATAAACAAATATTAGGTAACAAAATAAATTTATTACAGAACAGTTCATGTGAGAATTTGAGCCAATACAAAACCAAATATAATCAATTATGATATAAAATAAATGGTAAATGGATGGCAGATACAATGGTTTGTGTTTGCAAAACATAATCCTTGTAAATATTTGAGAAGCCAAACATTTGACATAAAAATCAGTAATTTATTTGCGAGTTCGTTTAATGGCCTATTGAAGGCCAGTTTGGCGAAATCCCAAGGAAGTGTTTCCTTACGCGATTTCCATTTTAGATTCTACTGATCTTTGTTGAAGTAACACAATTTTGTTGAAGTAACACAAAGTTGAAGTAATCGCACAATTCCACCAACCTGCCCACCTGGAAAATGTTGTCCTAATTTCAGAAATCAATTATCAAAGTTCAGTTTGAACCTCAGCTAATAATTGGTGTATGTTACTATGACCACGTGGGCATCCTCTAAGGTTTAATGCTGCAGAGTGTGCTGAGGTGCTTTGCAGAGGGTTTCAATAAAAATGTTGATGTCAAACCATGTAAAATATTGGGGAAGATGATAAAGGTACAGTCAAAAAGCTAACTTGTAAGATACAGTTTGAAAGGAAGAATGATACAAAGAGAGAGGGAGAGAGAGAGAAACATTTAAATTTAGAACCTTAGGATCAACACTAAGGCAACTAAAGGTACTCATGATGGAGTAATTAAATACAGGGATAATCAAAAGACCAGAATTAGAGAAGGGAAAATATATTAGGTTGTAGATCTGGGGAGATCTTTTGAAAGTTTTATACCCGAAAGTTGTCTGTCCCTCCACAGATGCTGTCTGAACCATTGAGTTCCTTTAGCAGTTTGTTTTTTGCTCAAGATACTAGCATCTGATATCCTTTTTGTCATCTAAACCAGTAGTTTTGTCCCTTTCCGCTATTAGTTGGTGGGAAGTTATACCTATGGTATTATGACAATTTATAGAAAAAAACATAGCCAAAGAGTTGGTGATAACATAATGCTGGTGTTTCAGTGTTAACGTGAAGAAAACAATATCAAATATAATGATTTTTTTGGAAGAAAAATACATTTTAGAACACAAGAATGTAAAAGGACACCCATGAAACCCTTAATAAAGTCAGAGTGCTGAGGTATTTCTACACATTGGGAAATGAACAGAAAGGTGTTGCAAAGGATTCTTTCTCATCTCCTGATAGCCAGTATAACAACACAGTTAACCGTTACTTTTGGCTAAGTTATAGTGAAGAGTCTAAGTGAATGGAAGAAAGAAAAGAATAACTAAGATGCAGATAATTGAGAGAAAACAATAAAAGGTTAGGTGGATAGGAATAAAAGGTTAGATCGATATGGGCTAAATGCCAGTAAACTAGCTTAGATGGGGCATCTTGGTTGATGGACCATTTGGGCTGAAGGGCCTATTTCCACACTGTTTGATTCTATGGGTCTATAAAATGCTCGAATGTTAATAAACCAATTATCACTTGGAAAAATACAATGAGAATTAAAATAAGGCTACCGCGATTCTATGATCAAGGACATATTACAAAATGTATTTCCGTCTTGTCTTTTCACAGGTCTGGTGTTGGCTTCTGAACATGAAACGCGTTTGGTGGCTAATTTATTCCAAAGCTATAACAAGGTGATTCGTCCGGTGGAGAATCACAAGCATTGTGTGAATGTCACAGTGGGTCTGCAGCTGATTCAACTCATCAATGTGGTATGAAGCTAGTCATTTCTGTGTTTGTGGAAGAATGATGACCTGCATAGTTCAACTGCCACTCACATGGCCAATTATAGCCTTGCATTTGTTTAGTTTTAGCTTTGGAGTCACAGCATGGAAACAGGCCCTTCAGCCCACTGAGTCCTTGCTGGCCATTGATCATCCATTTACACTAGTTTTATGTGACCCCACTTTTTCATCCACTCCCTACACACAAGTGGGCAATTTACGGAGCCCAATTATTCTACAAACCTGCACATCTTTGGGATGTGGGAGGGAACCAAAGCACCCGGAGGAAACCTGTATGGTCACAGGAAGAACGTGCAAACTCTGCACAAACAGCACCCGAGTTCAGGGTCAATGCCGGGTCTCTGGCGGTGTGAGACAGGAGCTATACCAGCTGCACCACTGTGTTGCACCAACTTCAGAGTTTAATTGCAGTACCAACTTTATACATGAGCGCAATAAATAATCAGCAAAAAACAACTAGATTACATTGATTAATACAATTCTATAATTAGTTTGGATTTCAGTGCAAAGTTTTACATGTTGGGGGGTTTCTCTTCAGTTACCTGAGTCTAGAACTTAAGAAAGTTCCAAAGGCCTTTGAACTCTACAAGAGTTCACTCAGTATTCCACCACCATTTTGTGGGTGGTCTGTGGTACACCTGGGCATCAACGGTTACGGGGAGAAGGCAGAATAATGGGGTTGAGAGGAAAAATAGATCAGCCATGAGTGGTGGAGCAGTCTGAGTGGGCTGAATGGCCTAGTTCTGCTCCTATGCCCCATGATATTATGATCTTACTAGAGTTGGGATGGCACCTGGAATGTGCTGCCAGAGGTGGGGAAACAGACACAATCACTACATTTAAGAGGCATTTAGACCGGCACTCGAATAGGCAAGACATAGAAGGATATGGACCTATTGCAGGCAAATGGAATTAGTATGGATGGATAAAAAGATATGTTGGGATGAAGAGCCCATTTCTATGCTCTATTTATATGGTTGTTGTGGCATTCTTGTGAAGCAGGAGACAGCTGCAGACTTTTACAGCTATCCCAAGGGGAGATGGTAAGTCATTCTTAGTTTGAAATCTAATTTCCTACTCATCTATCACTGAACGGCAACTGCTGGGGAGGAGGATAAAAACAAAGTATAAGACAGAGAGCATGTGAGGCAGAATGATTCTTTTTGAATTTCTAATCCTACTTCAGATTCCTCTGATACCAAAAATATCTAGAATTTCATCTCTGGCTGCTAACACTAAATTCAACATATATAAGTGGCTGCGTTCAATTCTACTTCCAAAGTTCTGGTCGCCTGAAACAAATTTCAGAAGCAGAGTAAAACATGCAGCTGCTACTATACTAAGCAGGACTGAACATTTGGTCACAACTCAGCTCATGCTTTGTTTTTTTCAATCTCAGCTCTTCTGAGTGGACTACATAATGTACAGGAGGATGTGGCGTCAGGCAACCAGCAGAGCCTAAAATGTGAGGTGTGGTCTTGGTGAGCCTCCACTGAGGCTAAGGGAAAATACCCATAGCTCATGGGACCTGTGACCCGATAATCCTAGCCTCATATATTGTAGACTGGACCTACACTCTACAAAAAGACACAAAGCACTGGAGTAACTCAACGGGTCAGGTAGCATCTCTGGAGAACATGGATAGGCGATGTTTCGGGTCGGGACCCTTGTTCAGACTGTTTGTAGTAGGGGGGAGGAAAGCTGGTGGCGGGCCAAAACCTAGGCAAGTGATAGGTGGATACAGGTGAAAGGGGTTTGATTGGCAGATGGGTAGACAAAGTCTAGGGATGAAAATTAGAGAAAAAGCTCTGAGATGGGAGCAGACATGTGATCTCACTCTGGCAATGGAGGGGGCCAGGGACAAACAGGTCGTTATGGGAATAGGAAAGGGAGTTAAAATGGTTAGCAACCAAGAGATGGCCTTGGTGGACAGAGGACTAGAGTTCGGCGTAATGGCCATCCAGTCAGCATTTGGTCAGCATTTTGCCACTTTATAGAACTTTGGTTAGGCTGCATTCAGAGTATTGTGTACAGTTCTGGTCACCCCATTATAGGAAGGAAGTTAAGGCTTCGGAGAGGATGCAGAAGAAAGTTATCAGCATGCTGTCTGGATTAGAGGGCATTAGCTTTAAGGATAGGTTGGACAAACTTGAATTATTTTCACTGGAGTGTCAGAGATTAAGGGGAGGCCTGATAGATATGTAAAATTACAAGAGGCATAGATAGGATAGACAGTACGAACCTTTTTCCCCAAGTTGGAAAAATCAAATACTAGAGGGCATAGCTTTAAGGTAAGACCAGCAAAGTTGGTAGAATATAGAATATAGATCAGTATAACACAATAACAGTCCCTTCGGCCCACAATGTCTGTGCCAAGCATATTGCCAAGACCATCTCAAATTGACCTGCACATAATCAATATCCCTCCCATTCCCTGCCTATCCCACCGCTTATCCAAAAGCCTCTTGAATGTCATTAATTGATCTGACTCAACCACCAATCCTGGTAGCACGTTCCAGGTGCTCACCACCCTTTGTGTAACAAAAGTTACCCCGCACATCTCAATTAAACGTTGCACCCCTCACTTTAAAGGTATGCTCTTTGGTATTTGACTTTTCAATCCTGGATAAAGAGTGTGACTGTCTACCCCAAGTGTTCCCAACATGGGGTAAATGTACCCCCAGTGGGGTAGATTTCACCTACCTAGGGGGTAAATTTGTTGATTCTGGATTTGTACATATTTTTTCTCATTGACTGACTGTGTTTGGTTCTGGTATGCCGGTATCTGTTCATCCTTAGTTGTTCATAAATAAGTGAAATAACATTGTTATGTGCTATTAAAGTTGCCAGGGGTAAATGGGACGAAAAAGGTTGGGAAACCCTAGTTTCCCAACCCTACCCTATATATGCCTCTCATAATTTTTTACAGAGATTTGCAAGTTTTTTCAGATAGAGGGTGGTACATACTGGCGGGTGGTGGTGGTGGAGGCAGATGGTATTGAATTGGGGCATTTAAGGGGTTTTCAATAATCATATGGATATGCTGGAAGCAAAAGGATATAGATCATGTGCAGGCAGAGGAGATGAGTTTAACCTGACATCACGTTTGGCAGGTTCATTGTGACCAAAGGGCCTGTCCCTACACTATATTGTTCTATGTTCTTTTGCCTGGTTATTCATAGTCAAAGTAGCCTTTATTGTCATTCAGACCTTGCAGTCTGAACGAAATGTTGTTGCCTTGCAGTCCTACATATAGTAAAAATGACAAAAACACACAATAAACACAAATTAATATCCACCACAGTGAGTTCACCAGGCACCTCCTCACTGTGATGGAAGGCAAAAGTCTTAAGTCTTTGTCTCATCCCTTCTTATTCTCCCTCTGCGCCGAGGCGATCCAGGCTTCAGATGTTGTGACCCCGCCAGGCGATGGTAAGTAATGTCAGTCTCGCGGCTGAATCCGAGCTCCGCGAACGGGCGGTTCAACTCCGCGGCCCGGGGTGGTCGAAGCTGCCGCAGCTGCCGCCCTCCAGTCCAGCTGACGCAGCTGTTGTTGCGGGAGCTCTGGAGAACAGGTCACCAACCTGTGACCTGCGAGCTCCCGACGATGTCGTCCACTGGGCCCGCGGTCGAGTCGGGTGGCCGCTGACTTGCGTTGATACCTCTAATGTACCTTCACGTTATTCCAAAATCAAAATATGAAAATTATAAATGAATTGCCATATTTAAATGGGGGAATTTGCAGGCAGATCTCGAAGAAAGCCAAATCTTTGTTTGGGAAAGTGACTGTTCTGTTTTACCAGCACAAAACAAGCTAAGTAGATTATGCCCCCAATTAACTATTACAGGACCAATTGCATTTCTTTGAAATTTCATGGCACAAATCTCAAATTTTAGTTAAATGTTTCAATACCATCTGGAAATTAAGTAAATGGAATGCCAGCATTTATTATTATTTAAAATAATCATATCTTTGGATTATTTTCTTTTATTATTCTGAAATCTCCAAAAGATAGTACAATTTCAATTAAGTTTCTGGTAGATATTTTGAGACCATGCAATGCAACAGTTGAAAGTATTGACTTAGTTTGAAAATAGGGCTTTATTATATTTTAATGTACATGGTTGCTGCATAGTGTGTGTACCTGAATGTTCTTACAGTTCTACACATAACTGTCTGTTTAGAATAATAGTGTATTTTGATTCTTGGCTGAAGTTGTACAATTGTTCCATTAGGATGAAGTCAATCAAATTGTGGAAACAAATGTGCGCCTCAGGCAGGTAAATGGATTTTATTCCCTGAGCTCTACATTTCAATATTGGTAAAACATTTCTGCTAAATGCTTAGCATTGCACTGTGTCTAAAAAGTAGTACTTAATGCTGCCTAGCCACATTTAAAGTTAGTTAGCATGATTGAACTGACACTGGGAAGTTGTTTCTTCTTTAGCAATGGGTTGACGTGAAGCTTCGCTGGACTCCAGAGGACTATGGTGGAATTAAAAAGATCAGGGTGCCTTCTTCAGATATTTGGCTACCAGATATAGTTCTGTACAACAAGTAAGTAAACAGCAATATTTAAAAAATGTAAGCTTGGGTTAGAAACCCTGGCTTTTTCAAAGTTTGAATTATTTTGATGAATGATATTTTGATACAGTGGTGTAGTGGTAGAGTTGCTGCCTAATTGTGCCAGAGCCTCGGGTTCAATCCGGACTACAGGTGCTCTCTGTATGGAGTTTGTACATTCTCCTCATGACTGCGTGGCTTTCTCCAGATGCTCTTATTTCTTCCAGATTCCAAGGTCGTGCAGGTTTGTAGATGAATTGGCTTCTGTAAATTGTTCCTAGTGTGTAGGACAGAACTAGTGTACTGACGATAGTTCATTGCCATGGGCCCTAAGGTATATCTTTAAACTCAACGAAACTGAATTTGGAAGAAAGAATATAAGACATGGGAGTATAAGTAGACAACAGGGGCCCTCGTCAGTTCTGTCATCAAATTAAATGATATCTGATATGAGATTTGGCTGCAACACATCTTTCTGCCCAATCACATTTATCCATTAACCTACAGTGCATAAATAATAATATCCCTGTTTTGAATTTACTTAATTACAATATTTGAAGTTGTTCACCGATCTGTACCCTGTAAGAAAATAAATGTCTTCACATCTCAGTCTTAAGTATTAAGACTGAAAAGTCTTAAGTCCTTATTCTGAGACCATATCCCAAAGTCTATCAGATCAGAGCAAATTATCAACTTTTCAATCAATCGTGCTACTTTAAATAAGACCAAAACTCTGCTCGGTATCCACAGTGTGCTCATTTAAAGCATGTACATTTCCAACAAGTCTTCTTGACCTGTGTACTTGCAGTGAAAATTAACATTCTATTTTAATTAATTACAAGAATACGCGGTGGCATTTTGAGCACCAGTTTTAATAATCTCCCCCTATTTAAATCCCCTCCCCTCTCATCCCAGGAATCAGTCCTATGAACTTTTATTGTAAAATTTTATTGTAAAATAAAATATTGTTAAAATTGAGCATGTGCGTCTTAAAATTAGGTGACCAAAACTATTCTCTGCATCCATAGTGTGGTGTAATTAAAAATGTGTACATTTCCAACAGGACCGCTTAACTTCTGCACTTGCAGTGAAAACTAACATTTTATTTTCATTAATTACAGGTATACCTGCCTGGTGGCTTTTTGTGCAATGGATTTTGATAATTTTCCACTATTTTAATAAACCATCTTTCTGTTCTTCCAAAGTGGGTAACTTCACATTTTTACTCGCTGTATTTCATCTGCCAACTTATCGCCCATTCACTCAACCTACCTATGAGCTTTTGCAGATATTTAATGTCCTTATCATAATTTACTTTCCACCTAACTTTGTATTATCTGCAAATGTAGCTGTTTTGCACTTGGACCTTTAATTTGTAATAAACATCATTTGTAGGTCACTTTAGACCTGCACTGGTCCCAGAGGCACTCATTCATCACAGCTTGTTAAGTTGTAAAATTTATGCTCCTAGTTTTGTCTCCAAGCAAAACTTTTATGTGGCACCTTATTAAATGCCCATAGGAAATTAAAGTATGCCATACCTAGTGAGTCCCTGTAATCTACCTTGCTAGTTACATCCTCAAATCATTCTTATACATTTAGAGTCATAGAGTCATACAGCATGGAAACAGGCCCTAGAGCACAACCTACCCATGCCGACCAACATGCCGCAGCTACACGTCCCATCTGACCACACTTGGTCCATTACCCTCTAAACCAGTCCTATCCAATTGTCAATGTTATGATAGTACCTGCCTCAACTACCTCCTCCAGTATCTTGTTGCTTATTCACACCGCCCTTTGTGTAAAACAGTTACCCCTCGGGTTTCCATTAAATGTTTCCCTCCTCATCTTAAACCGATGTCCTCTGGTTCTCAATTCCCCTACTGTGAGCAAAAGGCTCTGGACACTTACCCAATCTATTCCCAAATGAGTTCAGCAACATTTCTCTATCATAAAGTTATGTTGATTCTGGCTAATAATGTTCCTGTTTCTAAATGTTCTGTTATCAGAATGAATTTAGCAATGGCGTTATGTTTTGCAATGGTGTTATTTCTTTGCAATGGTGTTTCCTTTGCAATAGTGAGCATAACATCATTGCAACGAAAGTGCTCCATCACTGTTACTTGGGGAATTCCATGGTCACGCTGCTGGGCTGTGCAACTGGTACAGTTCCCCAAACCTCTTACTGCAATCAATCTTGTTATCAAGTGATCTCCCACTTGCCGTTGGTTAAGAATTTCTCTATTGTAAACATATGCCACTATTTATATATTTTTTATCAGTTATATGAATGTTTAGGTTTATTTTCTTTGGCAAACCATAGGAAAAATACATATAAAAGGGAGGAATTGAAAAAAAACAGATATAAATCAACAAAACAAAAATGCCATTTAAAAAAATGCATTTATTAGTAAAATTATTCAAATGTAGAAGACAATCATCGCGTTTATATATGGTACATCTGATCTTTTTAGATCGTATGCAAAACAAAGCTTTTCATTGTACCGTGGTCCACGTGACAATGAACCTCAATTTACACCGGATTTTATATTCTTTAATTCATTTTTTTAAATTTTACTTTGAGTATTGGAATTTAACAAGAGATTAATGTATCCATAGATATATTTGGCTGTCTAATGACGCAAGTTCATCTGAATGTAGTTGTTTGCCAAAAAAAAAAATAGTTTTCAGTAATAATTGTTTTATCTCCCTACAGTGCTGATGGTGATTTTGCCATTGTTCAAATGACCAAAGTCCTTTTGGAACATACAGGAAAAATAATCTGGACACCTCCAGCAATTTTCAAAAGCTACTGTGAAATTATTGTAACACATTTCCCATTTGATCAACAAAATTGTAGCATGAAGCTGGGAATCTGGACATATGATGGTACAAAAGTTTCCATATCCCCGGTATGTTTAAATCTTCATCAAAAATGTTGCCATTTGTATAATATTAAATGAAATTGAGCACTGTCTTTTCATGTGAAGCCTAACACCTCTTCTTCGGACAAACAATCCCCTCCCCCTCCCCCTCCCCTTGCTTTTCTCACCCCGCTCCCCCCCCTTCCCCCCTTCTCCTCGTTCCTCCTTCCTCCACTAAAAGTCAGTTAACCAGTTCCACAGTTTGTAACGATGTATCCCTCTTGATCACACTGTCCCTAGCCAACAATCGGCCTATCATGGAACCTCCCTTCTTCCACTCACCCCCCCCCCCCCCTCCCACAATCAGTCAGAAGAATGGTTCTGACTCAAAACATCACCTATCCATTTTCTCCAGGGATGCTGCCTGTCCCGCTGAGTTACTCCAGCACTTTGTGTCAACCTCATCTTCAGATATTGATATGGAAGGCCTTCATTACTTGTCCAAATGTCTATTCTTTAAACACCAGTCAAAATGTCTATTCTTAGTCTGTTTCTCTCAGTTACGCAGAATACTCATTTATTCTCTCCCACAAATGTTCCCAGGTTCCATGTGTCAGTGTGAAGTGACAATGGAATGATTGGGAGGGAAACTGGTCTGTGTGATGGACTGTGCTGCATCCACAATTCACTGCTATTTCTTTCAGTGTTGGATAGAACAGTTTCAAACCAAGTTAGTTGTAATGTGTCCTGATCATATTCATACATGTTTCCAGGTTGGGTTGTTGGATGATCACTGTACCCAGTGGGACCCATATCAGTTTCTCGGTCTTTCTAATTTTCTGCTCCTTAATGGAAGATCTATTGTATCCTTATTGGGAATGCTGCACTCCTTGCTCCATAGTTGTTGCACCAAACTTAGAAAACTTGATTCAGTGGTAGTTGTGAAAGGAAACTCCAATTTGGCAGAATGAAATGATAACTTAGCTTTAAGGTATTTTACACACTGAGTGGTGGAAGCATATAATAGATTGTCAGCGCACCGAGAAAGCTGAATACATCTGTTGTAACAAACTTAGAAAACTTGTTTAAGTGGGAGTTACAAAAGTAAATAGCCTTTGGCAGAATGAAGAGGGAGCTCCATGGAATATAACTTGGCCTATCCTTATAGCTCAGCAAAAGTCATGGAGCATTATTATTGCGGAAGTGGAGATGGTTGAGAGCTTCAAGTTCCTGGGCATAAACCTCACCAACACTTTGTCCTGTTGCCATAGAGGGAGTACAGAGAAGGTTCACCAGACTGATTCCTGGGATGGCAGGACTTTCATATGAAGAAAGACTGGATAGACTCAGCTTGTACACGCAAGAATTTACAAGATTGAGGGGGGATTTTATAGAAACTTAATTAACGTTGAGTAGTGCAAGATTGTTCCCAATCTGTCCCTTGAAGTTTAAGGTAGGGATCAGTCATGGATTTTTCAGGAGTGGTGAATCTGTGGAGTTAAGGTAGTTGGGTGTAGTAAATGTCTCAGTCAGCATTCATGTTGCGGAAGTGGAGATGGTTGAGAGCTTCAAGTTGCTGGGCATAAATCTCACCAACACTTTGTCCTGGTCTAATCACATTGATGCTATAACCAAGAAAGCTCACCAACATCTCCACTTTCTCAGAAACCAATGAAATTTGGTATCAATTTGGTATCTTATCAATTCCTGAAGATACACTTTAGTTTAGAGATACAGCGTGGAAACAGGCCCTTCGGCCCACCGGGTCTGCGCCGAACGGTGATCACTGCATATTAACACAATCCTACACACACACTAGGGACAATTTTTACATTTACCAAGCCAATTAATCTACCAACTTGTACGTCTTTAGAGTGTGGGGGGAAACCGAAGATCTCCGGCCTCGGGGAGAACGTACAAACTCTGTACAGACAGCACCCATAGGGTCTCTGGAGCTGCAAGCACTGTAAGGCAGCAACTCTACTGCTGCACCACCGTGCCACACTGTAGAAAACATACTATAGGATTCATTACAGCTTGGTTTGAAACTGAGACTACAAACAATTGCAGAGTTATGGATGCAGGCCAGTCCTTCACACAGCACAGCCTCCCAACCCCCCACCCCCATTGATTCTATCTTTACTTCAAGCTGCCTCGGGAAAAACATGCCAGCATAAACCAGGACCATTAACACCCTGGTCATTCCCTCTTCTCCTTCCTCGCATTGGCATGAAGATACTAAAGCTTGACAGTCCTCTTAACCATATAACCATATAACAATTACAGCACGGAAACAGGCCATCTCGACCCTTCTAGTCCGTGTCGAACACGTATTCTCCCCTAGTCCCATATACCTGCGCTCAGACCATAACCCTCCATTCCCTTCCCATCCATATAACTATCTCAATTTATTTTTAAATGATAAAAACAAACCTGCCTCCACCACCTTCACTGGAAGCTCATTCCACACAGCTACCACTCTCTGAGTAAAGACTCTTCACCAGATTCAGGAGCAGTTTCTTACCTGCTGTTATCAGACTATAAACTAAGAGTGATTTCTTGATCTCCCAACCTTCCTCATTGTGACACTTGCAGTTTATTATCTGCACTTTCTCAGTATGAGAAACACTGTAAAGCTTTAACACTGTATTCTGTTTTCTTTAGTACAATCAAGTCACACACTGTCCGTTGTACTTGTGCATGGTTTGATTGTACCCCTGTATGGTGTGATTTAACTCAACAGCACGCAAATCAAGTTGTTCACTGTATCTTGTTACACGTGACAATAACAAACCAATACCAATGTTCAGGCATATGTATTGTAGATGAAATTAAAGAGATAATTTCCTGCTTCGTGACACTAAATTCTCAAAGCTCATGGGGGACCTCCAGTGGCAGAACTGTGTAGCACAGCTTCAGAAAAGCTGAACTGTTCATATTTGCATCCATCGCTTCCATGGTGAATCCTTGATGTTCAGCTCTTCCCTGTCCTGTACACCTCCAACACCCCATGCATCCTCTAAAATGCGCCAAATGTCCAGAATGGAAGATGCTACACATCTGACCTTCTGCTTTGCCAATGCCACTCGTCATTGAGTCTGGCAGTGGGGCCCAGATGTATGATGAGAGGGGGAGGTCACATCTTACATTGGCCATCAGCTTAAGGTGGGGATAGGTGGTATTGGAAGTGCAACTCCGCTCCGTTAAGTGGATGGCCAGAGATAAGCTATTGTTATTTTATATTAAGGTTTTGAACTATTTGTTAGTGTTTAACTATCAGGGCTAAAAGCCCATGACAGGGTCAACCTGTTGAAGGCCGTCGGGACATTCCTTGGCTGGTTCTCCTATAGTACCATGCGCTGAGGCCTATTTGTGGCTCTGAAATTCTCAGCCTCATAGGCTTCCTTTCAAAGGCAGAAGGTCCATTAGTGCAGAGAAAAGTAAATCCAGGCAATGCCCGCACAACAGGTCAGGTCCAGAAAAGGTCACAAATTGCTGGAGTAACTCAGTGGGTCAGGCAACACCTCTGTTTTGGGCTGGCAAACTTCAGATTCAGATTCAATTTTAATTGTCATTGTCAGTGTACAGTACAGAGACAACGAAATGCATTTAGCATCTCCCTGGAAGAGCGACATAGCAAATGATTTGAATAAATAATAATAAGTGTCGGGGGGGGGGGGGGGTGGTGATTGGCAGTCACCGAGGTACGTTGTTGAGTAGAGTGACAGCCGCCGGGAAGAAGCTGTTCCTCGACCTGCTGGTTCGGCAACGGAGAGACCTGTAGCGCCTCCCGGATGGTAGGAGGGTAAACAGTCCATGGTTGGGGTGAGAGCAGTCCTTGGCGACGCTGAGCGCCCTCCGCAGACAAGGCTTACTTGTAAAGGGGAGGGGAGGAAGCTGGGAGAGAAGAGGAGCAGGGCAAAGCATGGCGAGTGATTGGTGGATATAGGTGATACAGTTGAGGGGGAATAATTATGTGATAGGCAGATTGTTGGAATAAAGCACAGAGATAAAAAGTAAAGTTGTGAAACAGACTGATTGAAAGTTGCAAATTTTGAAGCCAGAAGAGGGAGTGTAAAAGAAGGAAGAGGAGGAGAGAAATAGGAGGGAGTCCAGTTGTAACACAGGGTAGGGGTTGAAAAGGGGAGGGAATGGGAGAGAAAAGGGGGAAGGGTGGTTGTTGGAGTTCCGGGACAAGTTGATTGAATATTTTAACTATCCTCCAACATTCCTCCCATCCATCCCCTCATTTCCTTCTACTTAGGATTCTCCTTGGAAGTACCCGGTAATTATGATTAAAAAGCACGTGCCATTTTCATAACCAAAATGTTCAATATTTATTCATCCAAAAAAACAAGCCTGAGAAAGATGCTGATATTTTAGATTTTATACCAATCCTCCTTGCAAAGACACTCCTGTTTTTTTTTTAATCACATTAACTTGAAGAGATACTTATACCTTTTACATTTTATATCTTAAAATTGGCGTCTGAAAATTATATATCCGAAAGCACAGAGAAAATGCTATCATCTATTTTCTATTGTTTAATGATATATTTGAGAAAGTATTATTCTCAGCTACAATTTGCACTAAGAATAAATATCAGGGTAATATAACTCTCTTGGGTATTTTTGTATCTTGTAAGGTTGAATACAAAGTAGTTGCCAATATTGTGACCGTTAATATCTCAGCAAAATCCCTTTTTTCTATCAATCTACTGATTGATAGCGACAAGAAAATACAGTTCAGCGATTACTCTGTATCAGAAAAAAGTTCTTTATACAAAGTTGTTTAAATTATATATTTTATTAATACTTTAATAAGATTAAATGAATAACCTTAATTTTAGGCTATCTTAACCTACATTTGTCAACCATTATTATATAGTTAATTAAAGAACAAAACACATAGATTCCCAGGCTAATTAAAGTTAATCCAATTCAATAGCATTTTATAAAATCCTGTTTATAATGGCTAGGTAAATACACTATGAATCCCAGGTACATTACATGGATGCAACTTCTCTCCATAATATCAGTTATACTAATAAAAGGTGACATTTGTCACTGGTTGAAGTCTGCTGTAAGGCCTGTAGTCCAAGTTGAAACTGTCCGTTAACAAAATGATGTCACTTGTAGCCATGATCTTAATGGGTAGGCAGGTCAGAGAAATAGGTTTACTCCAGATAACAGACTCATCCTGCTCCTGGTATATCTACTATATTTTAGTATGAATTATTGAAAATAGAAACATTATTGTAGAAATTAACATCATACCTGAAACGGGGAAAGTGATAAATATATAATTTGGGTTATTTTCCCTGGCACGTCGGATGCTGAGGCAAGACCTGATGAAAATACATAATATTCTGAGAGGCATAGAGATACAGTCAAATCTTTTTTCCCAGGGTAGACATGTCAAAGACTAGAGGGCAGAGCTTTAAGGTGAGGGGGACAAAGTTTAAAGGAGATGTGTCGGGCAAGTTTGTTACACATTCTGTTTGTGGTTGGTGCCTGGCTGCCAAGGTTTATATGATAAGGGCATTTTGGAGGTGTTTAGTTAGGCACATGCATGTGCAGGGAATGAAGGGAATGAATCCCGTGCAGGCAGAGGGGTTTGTGGGGAACCAGGCATCATGATCGGCATAAACATCATGGTTGATGGAATAGGAACAAATGGAAAATGATCGTCAGGAATAAATGATCTAGTTCGAGCTGCACCAACCAGGAATGACATTTGACACATCATGAGTGGAGCCCCCCATTCTCCCTTCTTCTCCCACTGTGTTCCTATCTTAATCTAGCACAGCAAACACAAAGCTACAGCCCAAGGTCACTTACGTGGATAAAATGGAAACTCCTCTTTCACCTGTTTTTTTTAATCCTGTATTTACTCATCAGATAGCACCTGCTTTATGCAGTTGATCATAAAATAACAAATCTTTTGATCAAAAAAAGACACAAAATGCAGGAGTAACTCAGCGGGTCAGGCAGCATCTTTGGGGAACATGGGTTGGTGAATTTCGACTCGGGACCCTTCTTCAAACTGATTGTAGTAGGGAGAGTGGGGGAAAAACTGGAAGTGAAAAAAACCTGACAGGCGATAGAATACAGATGGTCGACATCCAGTGTAGATGTGGCATTGTGGTTGGCATGGGTAAGTTGGCCTGAAGGTCCCGTTTGCCTGTTTTTATGCTGTATTATATATGTGTATATGAGTCATGGAATCATACAGCATGATACCAGGTTCTTTGGCCCAACTTGCCCATGTTAACCAACATGCCCCATCTACACTAGTCCCACCTGTGTAGACTGTGTTTGGCCTATATCCTTCTAAACCTTTCTTATCCATGTACCTGTCCAAATATCTTCATATATGTATATATATAAATATATATTTATATTCAGTTGTTGATTTAACTTGATACATAATTACAATGTTCTGATTCCTTTTCAGGAAAGTGACCGTCCTGATTTGAGTACCTTTATGGAGAGTGGAGAATGGGTAATGAAAGATTACCGTGGATGGAAGCACTGGGTGTACTACACCTGCTGTCCTGATACTCCTTACCTGGACATCACCTACCACTTCATCATGCAACGCATCCCTCTGTATTTTGTTGTGAATGTCATCATTCCTTGTCTGCTCTTTTCATTCTTAACCGGATTAGTATTTTACTTGCCAACTGATTCAGGTATGACAAGAATATTTGAAGGTAGTTGATATATTTTGCAGTTATTGCAGGGAATATCTCATTCCATTCTAAAATGCAAATTTGAGATAGTTCCAATTTCCGATTACTTATAGACACACAGTGCTGGAGTAACTCAGCGGGTCAGGCAGCATCCCTAAAGAACATGGATAGGTGACGTTACGGGTCCAGGCTGAATTGTCACCTATCCATGTTCTCTAACGATGCAGCCTGACCCACTGAGTTACTCCAATACTTTGTGTATTTTTTTGTAAACTAGCATCTGCAGTTCCTGGTTTCCACTCTCTGATTAGTAATGTTCTTGTCTTCGGTGTTCCTTAATTTTCTGTGTGTTTTTCACAGGTTTTTACAAATCTATCTTTTAGGCTCTCCGCAGCAGTCCTTTAGTGATCTCTGTCAAACAATATATAATTCCGCGGCATTTTAGTAAAATAGATTCAATGCAATTTGGTTTGAATTTCGCATTCACTCACTTTCTCTACTGGTGTTAACCATTGTTCCTCCCCTTCTTACCCACATTCTTCTGTGAACTTATCCTCGTGCTCTCTCATGTTCCTTACTCGCATTCCCATAATTTTATGTATAACCATATAACCATATAACCATATAACAATTACAGCACGGAAACAGGCCATCTCGACCCTTCTAGTCCGTGCTGAACACATAATCTCCCCTAGTCCCATATACCTGCGCTCAGACCATAACCCTCCATTCCCTTCCCATCCATTTAACTATCCAATTGATTTTTAAATGATAAAAACGAACCTGCCTCCACCACCTTCACTGGAAGCTCATTCCACACAGCTACCACTCTCTGAGTAAAGAAGTTCCCCCTCATGTTACCCCTAAACTTCAGTCCCTTAATTCTCATGTCATGTCCCCTTGTTTGAATCTTCCCTACTCTCAGTGGGAAAAGCTTTTCCATGTCAACTCTGTCTATCCCTCTCATCATTTTAAAAACCTCTATCAAGTCCCCCCTTAACCTTCTGCGCTCCAAAGAATAAAGCCCTAACTTGTTCAACCTGGGAATTATATCCATTCCTTTCCATATCCTTCCATGAACTCCTCCTCATTCCCATTTCCTTTCCACTCACATTCCCATAATTGAATGTAAGCCATCTTTACTCCTAAGCTACTTCATGTATCTCACCTTTATTCCTAGACTTTCTGATGTGCCACACATCCACTCTCCCGTCTATCTCATGTTCACTCCCACATTCCTTTTCTTGTTTTGTGCCTAAACCCATTCCCATATACCTCGCATTCATCTTCTCATTCTGCCACGCATTCCGCTACATTTTTTTTGTTGAGGATAAAGAATATTTTAAAATATTTTACTATATTTTGCCGTAATTGCAGGGAAATTTTCACTCCATACTATCAGAAAGTGTAAAATGCAAATTGAGATTGTTCCAATTTTTGATTTGTTATGTGCTTTCTCCTTGCCTTCTGTTGACATTTGTTGTGTTCAAAGTTGGGTTTCACTTGCCTTCTCTCCAGTTTTTAACCATTGTCCCGCCCCCTTTTTTCCATATCCTTTCATGAACTCGTCCTCATTCCCATTCTCTTTCCACTCTCATTCCCATTATTTCATGTATGCCATCTTTGCTCCTGGGCTCCGTGGTGTATCTCACCTTCATTCCTAGACTCAATGGTTCACTGGTATTGTCACATGTATGGTGGAATTATGTAAGACAATAAACAACAGGTGCAGGAGTAGGCCATACGGCCCTTAGAGTCAGCACCGCCATTCACTGTGATCTTGGCTGATCATCCACAATCAGTACCCTGCTCCTGCCTTCTCCCCATATCCCTTGACTCTGCTATCTTTAAGAGCTCTGTCCAACTCTCTCTTAAAAGCATCCAGAGAATTGGCCTCCACTGCATTCTGAGGCAGAGAATTCCACAGATCCACAACCCTCTGTGTGAAAAAGTTTTTCCTAATTTCCGTTCTAAATGGCTTACCCCTTATTCTTAAACTGTGGCCCCTGGTTCTGGACTCTCCCCAACATTGGGAACATGTTTCCTGCCTCTCGCGGGCTTAAACCGTTAATAATCTTACATGTCTCATTAAGATACTCTCTCATGCTTCTAAATTCCAGAGTATACAAGCCCAGCCGCTCCATTCTATCAACATATGACAGTCCCGGGAATTAACCTCATGAACCTATGCTGCACTCTCTCAATAGCAAGAATGTCCTTCCTCAAATTTGGAGACCAAAACTGCACACAATACTCCAAGTGTGATCTCACTAGGGCCCTTTACAACTTCAGAAGGACCTCTTTGCTCTTATACTCAACTCCTCTTGTTATGAAGGCCAACATGCCATTCGCTTTCTTCACTGCCAGCTGTACCTGCATGCTTACTTTCAGTGACTGATGAACAAGGATCCCCAGATCTCATTGTACTTCCCATTTTCCCAATTTGACACCATTCAGATAATACAATACAATACAATACCGTTTATTTGTCATTTGAACCTCACATGAAGTTCAAACGAAATTTGGTTTCTGCAGTCATGCAAGAAAATAACCAAGACACACACCAACACAATTTACACAAACATCCATCACAGTGAATCTCCTCCTCACTGTGATGGAAGGCAAAGTCTTGTCTCTCCCCTGCTCTCCATTCCTCTCCCAAAGTCAAAGCCCCCGGCGGGCGCTAGCAAGTCCCACGGCCACTTAAAGCCGCGCCGGGCGATGTAAGGCCCTGCTCCGGG
This sequence comes from Leucoraja erinaceus, assembly GCF_028641065.1. Taxonomy (NCBI): domain Eukaryota; kingdom Metazoa; phylum Chordata; class Chondrichthyes; order Rajiformes; family Rajidae; genus Leucoraja; species Leucoraja erinaceus. The sequence continues at coordinate 22,783,323 of NC_073383.1, forward strand.
TCCCGATGTTGGAGCCCCCGGCGGGCGCTAGCAAGTCCCGCGGCTGTTTAAGCCGCGCCGGGCGATGTAAGGCCCCGCTCCAGGTCACTTACAACCCCGCAATTCGGGCGGGAGAAGTTACTGCTGCTGGTGCTCCGTGAAGCAGTCTCCCACCGGGGACCCGCGAGCTCCCGGTGTCACCATCCACCGGAGTCGGGTCGCAGCAGCGCGCCACCACAGCTCTCCACGCTCCGAAGCCGGCCAGCTCCACGATGGTAGGTCCGCAGCTCCGCCGGCTCCGTCACTTGAGCTGTCGTTCCGGTTGGAGGCCGCTCCACGGCGCTAGGCCCCAACGGCAACGGAGACCCAACAGGGAAAAGGTCAGGTCCCCGTCCACAGGGAAGAGATCTAAAAGTTTCCTACGTGGGACCTTATCAAATGCTTTCTGAAAGTCCAGATACACTACATCCACTGGCTCTCCCTTGTCCATTTTCTTAGTTACATCCTCAAAAAATTCCAGAAGATTAGTCAAACATGATTTCCCCTTCGTAAATCCATGCTGACTCGGACCGATCCTGTTACTGCTATCCAAATGTGCCGCTATTTCATCTTTTATAATTAACTCCAGCATCTTCTCCATCACCAATGTCAGGCTAACTGGTTTATAATTCCCTGTTTTCTCTCTCCCGCCTTTCTTAAAAAGTGGGATGACATTTGCTACCTTCTTTTACATACAATTCAGTGACAATCCTACAACACATTAGGCATAAACATACCAAGTAATATCCACTCTCCAATAGATCTCATGTTCACTCCCACATTCTTTCTCTTGTTTCGTACTTAAACCCTCTCTCACATACCTCATATTCACCTATATTCACCCTTGCAGTGCGCTATGTATTGTACTTTAATTCCCTGTTTTCGTCAAATTATTTATTTTTTGTTGCACCATCAAAGGATAACATAACCTGTCTCTTTCTTCATACCATTATTGATGAGCTTTCTCTCCTACGGTTATAATCTCCATGAGGTTTGCTTGTGCTCTTTACCTGTAGTACAGACTCCTTCATTGATTTGTTTTCCTGATCTCACTTCAGCCCATATTCGTTCCATCAATTTAAAAATACTCCCTCGTCTCATTGTAAATACATTCACAAATGGGAGAGGTTTTTCTTGTTGTGACTTCACATGTATTTTATACAGCTCTGGTCTTTCTTTTTCTTGCAGGTGAAAAAATGACTTTGAGTATTTCTGTTTTGCTGTCTCTGACTGTGTTCCTTCTGGTTATTGTTGAGCTGATTCCTTCAACTTCCAGCGCTGTGCCATTGATTGGCAAATACATGCTTTTTACAATGATTTTTGTCATCAGTTCCATCTTCATTACTGTTGTTGTAATTAATACTCATCATCGCTCTCCAAGTACACATACAATGCCGTACTGGGTACGGAAGGTGAGTCATCTTTCATGTACTAACAAGCAGCGTGTCGGAAGTAACATTTAGAGCTAGGAAACATAGGTACCATAGACAACCATTTATGAACTTAATTTATCACAAGGCATCAAAAGAGACAATGATTTGAGCAAGAATTTGTAATATGATATAACAATACAACTAAAAGTTTGATTTCATTGTTATACATTTCAACACTGGAACTCCGGTAATATAGCGCAGTGTTGTTGGGCTCTTGGCTTGAGGCAGGAGAGCCATCTTCACTGCAGCTCCTCCAGGCAAAATGATTTTTTACGTTGGCTAATTAACTAGAGTACATTGAAGAAACTATTGATTGAGTGCACAAACAAAGGTATTCATGATGATAAGCAAGACACAAAGTACTAGATTAACTCAGCAGGTCAGGCAGCTTCTCTGAAGGGCCTGTCCTCCACAAATGCAGCCTAACCTAGGTATGTTACAATACTTACCTTCAGCGGCGCAGCAGTTCTGCCACTGGACGTGTGCAGGACTTTGGCGCATTTGAGGGGGGGGAGGGATTAAAATGCCGTTTTCTCCTGCCTGTCCGAGATATATTTTCTTGGCCTGCCAGCTCTGCAGAAAAATCGTTCCGACTTTCGTTCTCGGAAGTTTAAAAAAAAAAATTGCGGGATAATTTAATCGCTGGAGTAAAATAAAACGGCGACTTCTAATGCCGTCAACGCCGACAAGGGGATGGATCTCATGTAGGGGACAAAACATAATATAAGTTGTGTATTTTACATATAAACTTGCTTCTTAGGATGACTTTAATCAACATTTTCTTGGTGAAAATGTGATTTTGGCCCCATACGAACTGGCAGTGTTTTTCCTGCCGATATGGGGGTTTAAATTCACTACAATCGCAACGTTCCAATCGATTGCGTTCCACAAAAACCCACTCGCAAGATGATTAAAATGGCCATTAATTTACGGGAATTAAACATTAAATTCCTTCCATTTGGCCTATAAATTCATGACGATGAGATTTAAAAATCATGTTATATTGTGAATTCTTGTGTGAATGTTATTTGCACACTTAGGCTATTTAAAAATGTTAACCTTTTCTTAAGAAATGGATAGATGTTTAGATTTAGTAATTGAATTTTGTAATTAGCTACAATTAGGTAACTAACTAATTATATGCTTTAATTTCAGGTCATCCAAGTAAGATTGTTTCATATTTGTTTCAGAATGCTTCAATCTACAATAACTGAAATTTTCTTTCAGTTCTCTTAATTTTTAAGAAAGTTATGGGCTTTTGACTGTCCTCGATCACAGCTTTTGTGTTGTCAATGGAAAAGCAATAGGGAACAAGATGCTAATTTCCGAATATGAAAATGGCCATAACGTTTTTAATACTGAAGATATGAAAGTGAATTAGGTGTCAAATTAAACTTCATTTTATGCTTTATCTGATGAGATAAATTGCAGACTTGATTTTTAAAATCTCAAAATGTTGTAACATTGCTACCTAACCCACTGAATTACTCCGGCACACTGTGTTTTGCTCAAGATTCCAGCATCTGTAGTTCCTTGTTTCTTTATGTTCTTGAGAATTTAGTTTAGAACCTACAGAGCAGCGACAGTACAATGCTCAGCTATTTGTGCATGAACAGTATTATTGTGTGAAGCCCTGAGTACACATGGTGTGATTGGAGACCATCATGAGAGAGAATACATTCTGTGTGGACTTGTAATTCAGAAAATCTGAAGCAGCATCCACTTAGTTTAGTTTTAGTTGAGAGATACAGCATGGAAACAGGCCCTCAGCCCACCGTACCTGCCCTGATCACCCGTACTCCAGTTCTAGTTCGATCCTACACAGTAGGGACAATTTATGGAAGCTAAGTAACCTAGAAACCTGTACGTCTTTGGAATGTTGAAGGAAACCAGTGCACCCGGAGAAAACCCACGCAGGTTACAGGGAGAACATACAAACTCTGTACAGACAGCACCAGTAGTCAGCATTGAACCCGGGTCTCTCTGGCACTGTATCGTTGCTCCACCGTGCTGCCATCGTGTGTAGGATAGGAATAGTTCCCAGCTAAGTGCATGCACATTCGGACATCCTATTCTTTATTTTTGCGTTGCGAGCAACTCCTTGAACTGGGTCACATCCCATCAGCTTAAACCAGCCATCAAATTCAAGCAGATGCTCTGATTGAATTTGAGAAGAATAGCAAAGGAAATGTGAGGTGTTGAGATTCTACTTTCTGTGTTGTAAATTTTAAAGAGCAGTTTTAGAAACATAGAAACATAGAAAATAGGTGCAGTAGTAGGCCATTCGGCCCTTTGAGCCTGCACCACCATTCAATATGATCATGGCTGATCATCCAACTCAATATCCTGTTCCTGCCTTCTCTCCATACCCCCTGATCCCTTTAGCCACAAGGGTCACATCTAACTCCCTCTTAAATATAGCCAATGAACTGGCCTCAACTACCTTCTGCGGCAGAGAATTCCAGAGATTCACCACTCTCTGTGTGAAAAAAGTTTTCCTCATCTCGGTCCTAAAAGATTTCCCCCTTATCCTTAAACTATGACCCTTTGTTCTGGACTTCCCCAACATCGGGAACAATCTTCCTGCATCTAGCCTGTCCAACCCCTTAAGAATTTTGTAAGTTTCTATAAGATCCCCCCTAAATCTTCTAATTTCTAGCGAGTACAAACCGAGTCTATCCAGTCTTTCTTCATATGAAAGTCCTGACATCACAGGAATCAGTCTGGTGAACCTTCTCTGTACTCCCTCTATGGCAAGAATGTCTTTCCTCAGATTAGGAGACCAAAACTGTACGCAATACTCCAGGTGTGGTCTCACCAAGACCCTGTACAACTGCAGTAGAACCTCGCTGCTCCTATACTCAATTTTTTATGAGGTTTGCTGCCTTAATGCATTAAACACTTGAGCTAAAATACATGATGTTGTATCAAGACCTGGTCAGCACAGTGGTGCAGCGGTAGACTACATGTGCTGTCTGTACGGAGTTTGCATGCTCTCACTGTGACCTCCAGGTGCTCCAGCTCCCTCCCACATTCCAAAGACATGCAGGTTTGTAGGTGAATTGGCCTCTGTAAATTGTCTTTAGTGTGTCGGATAGAACTGGTGTACGGGTGATCGTTGGTCGGCGTGGAATCGGTGGGTCAAAGACTAAACTAAACTATCTCTAAACTAAACTAAGATCTGTTCAAAGGTAGGGAAATAGGCCCTGACCACCCAACAATATGTCGTCATACTCATCAGCAGGAGGCAGGCTTATTACATGTTTGCCAACTTTAAAAAAAGAACTAAAACTGTATGTCTGGAAGATATGATGGGTTGAACACCTATTTAACTTAAATTGAGAATGAGTCCATGTCTCTCGCTCTGACAGGTTGGCTTCAGTTTTGATATTATCAATTTGACTTAAGCCAGATCTTTCCCAGCAATGACATATGCATGGAGTGCCATGAAGGCTAGTCATCTGCATCATTCACATGCTTGGTGTCCCTTCAGGCAACCCCTGCTTTATGGCCTTTTGGGTTACAAAAATTCTACTTACAGAATTCACAAAGCACTACCACAGAATTCTACCTTATAGAATTCACAAAGCAAAAAGTACTCAAAAGTTGACATGAGGAATAAAATCACAAATAGCATAATTTTGATTTAACCCCCATTTCTTGATGAAGACACAGATAATGCAGGGTTTATATTATGGAAAAGTCACCACAATGCCTGTTTTCCAGCACCCCAGTCACATAATATGATGGGGGGGGGGGGGTCCCTTATATTTATAGATATGGAAGTTACTTTCATCTGTACTGTTGCTCTATGTGCTGCTCCATATTTTCATTACCATATTGCCCCTTCCATAGTCTTTTTACTAGGATGAGTAATGCTGAGTCTGGGATGAGTCCCAATATTTCTCAGTTCATTATTGGAAATGCTGAAGCTTCACCAGAAATGCTGCATCCTTGCCAATAATCAGTCTCCTTCCCTGGCCACTGTCTCGGGATGAAGCAGACTATTTGCAATAGAGGCCATCCCTGGGTTGTGAACAGGTTCTGTTTTTAACAGATGTCCGTAAATCGGAAAATACATGAAAACACTCAATATGGTAACCATTATAAGGAATGGTGCTGATTAGAGCCAATTAACAAACATTTAGTTAGGTCTTCCTCAGCAAAGTTACAAAGGTGCAGAATCAGGATGTCCCACTCTGAAAAGCTGGTTTCAACGGCCTTAAATTGTCTGCTGTTAAATGATTTAATAGAGTATCTTGCAAAAGTATCATGGAGCCATAAAGTGTGGAAACAGGCTCTTTGGCCCAGCTTGCCGACGTTGACCAAGATGCCCATCCACACTAGTTCCACCTACCTGCGTTTGGCCCATATCCCTTTAAACCTATCCTATCCATGTACCATGTATCAAAAGAAGCAATTGCTTGCCACTTTCTATTTCGTGGCCTTGCATGGTTAAACAGGCAGTCTGTGTGCTTAAGAGACACTGGTGTGTGCTTGCAGTGGGGGGGTTGTAGTGTTTTTTTCATGATTGGTTCTTGGTTGAATTGATTGATATTTATGGAAACGGATTCATATCTTTATGGGGTGTCCATAACTCAGGCAGTCGTAGAGGAGGGCATGTACTTAGGTTGAGTTTAAAATCCCATATCCTCTCTATCACAGTGACATCTGCCGAACTACCCAGTTCAACTTGAGTAGGTTAACCTATGGTGAGCATTAGTCGGCACTGGGCCTGTGCTCGCTGGAGTTTAGAAGAATGAGGGAGGACCTCGTTGAAACATACAGAATTGTGAAAGGCTTGGATAGAGTGGATGTGGATAGGATGTTTCCACTAGTGGGAGAGTCTAGGACTAAAGGTCATAGCTTCAGAATTAAAGGACGTTCTTTTAGGAAGGAGATGAGAAATTTCTTTTGTCAGAAAGAATCTATGGAATTCTTTGCCACAGAAGGCTGTGGAGACCAAGTCAGTGGATATTTTTTGGGGTAGAGATAGATAGATTCTTGATTAATATGGGTGTCAGAGATTATGAGGAGAAGGCAGGAGAATGGGGTTAGGAGGGAGAGTTATGATTGAATGATGGAGTAGATTTGATGGGCCGAATGGCCTGCTTCTACTATTCCTTATGACCTTATGACATGACCTTATGAGTAAGCCCTGCTTACACCTGTTTAACATCCAAAGCCAACAGTTCCAATGCTTTTCTGACTGCCTTTTTTTTTTAAATCATTGAACGGTTCATTCTAACTCAAGGTTAGAAACTTCCAAAGGTTTCCCTTTGATACCCAGGTCCTGATCAGCTCCACCCTTGCCCCTTCAACAAACAATTTCTGCTGGTTCTCCAATTGTTCCGGTGTAAAATTCCTATTATCTTTAAATCCCTTTATGAAGGATGTGCTCACTTTCTCCATGAACAATTTTTGCTGACAACTTTTCACAGCTTTGACCCAGATATTGTCCTTCCTTGGCACTAACAGGATGCCTTCAGTTAACTATGCCCCACACTCTCGAAACTCTCAACTTAATCATTTTGCTCCTCCTTTGAGGTTTTTCTGAAAACCTTTTCAAACAATCTTTCTGTTCCTTCTCCTAATCTACCCTTTTTATAAATTAGTATCTATTCTTTCATCTGACACTTGTGAGTATTGTTAAATATACATTCAATGTATATATTCAATGCCACTATATAAATGCAAGTTGCTGTTGAGACATTGTTTGTTACAACATAATATCGTTCACCAATTTTATTTATAACTTTTTATTATGTAATTTTGTTTTACAGATTTTTATTGATACTATACCCAATGTCATGTTCTTCTCAACAATGAAGCGAGCAGCTAAGGAGAAGCAAGATAAACAGATATTTACTGAGGACATTGATATATCGGATATTTCTGGAAAGCAAGTATCAGGAGGTGCAGTTTTCCATACACCTTTAATTAAAAATCCAGATGTCAAAAGTGCTATTGAGGGAGTCAAATATATTGCAGAGCACATGAAGTCTGATCAGGAATCAAACAATGTAAGTTATTTGCATTCTTAATATATATTTAAATCTTATTTGTAATGGTTGCTCTCTCCTAGTACAGTCCTAAGATTTTGTACAGCCTGCCACGGCACCTAAATGGTCCTAATCAAAGTCATAAATTACGTCCCGGATGACTGTAATTTTCATCCCCCTTGCTGACCACTGCTACAAGGTGGGCCAGACTGTTTGGAGTCTCACTATTTATTTGAGCTTGGGGTGAGCTTCTCCCTCATATCCCCTTCATCAATAACTCAACGTGAAGCCTATGAGACAATTGCCGACAGCATCCCCCTTCAATGTCTATCTTCTGTGGTCCAGCTGAACAAGACTACTCTCGCAGAACTTTGATTCATAGTCACAGAATCCTTTTCAAGGCTTCTCTTTCTGTCCTCAACACTGTTACTTCTGGAGTTCCCCAGAGACCTATCCAAGCACACATGCTATTCTGCATTTAGGCAAAGCTTCACATTAAAATACAGCACAAGCTTCACATGTACCTACCATTTCTCATGAGCCCTTCACTATCACCTCGCTGTAAAGATGGCTTCCAATATCTCTCACCATATGAACATAAATCCTTGATTATTAAACATTGGAATATTGATAAGAATATCAATTCCATACCATAAATCAATTTCTTCAGATCAATTTCATCCCTCTTCCTAACCACTGCCAAAAGGTGAATCAGACTGTTTGCAGTATCAGTATTTATTTGATCATGGGGTGAGCTTCTCCTCCATATCCCCTCCATCAGCAGTAAAACTGCCTTCCTCCATCTTCACCAATATTCTTCAGCCTTAGCTCTTCAAATACTGAAACTGTTATCCATGTTCCTACTTCCAAACTCAATTAATCCAATGCTATTCTGGTTATCCTGACTGGCTTCCCAACTTCTACCTTCAATAAACTCAAGTGTCTTTGTAATGTATTCATACATATTCATGTAAATGTTAATGAGTTGGTGTTCAATATAAGCTGGGAATGTTGGGTAATAAACCTCTCTCGTGATCCAGGCAACCAGCGTGTAAGTTGTTATTCATTCTGCCGGAATATAACAAAATTGGCGACGAGGATGGGATAGAGTTTGTGAACTCATCCTTTGATTGATTGATTGATTGATTGATTCCTTTAAATACAGTGCAGGACAGTTTTGTAACATGCAGTATTGTTTAACATTTTAAACAGTAAATACGGAGTTGTGTCGCAGTTGTTTGCTAGCTGGACACGACAGGCCGCAGATCCTTCTATGCAGGGGACTGTAGTTTAAAACAGCAGCTGTACAAATCGGCGAGAGTTTGTCAGGCTATCTCTATGCTGTGTTTATGTGGCAAGATGTCATCCTTGAGATTGTATAACATTTTAGACTGAGTTTCTTTTGTCAAGTTCCTTACGCTGTATAGTCTTTGTACAGCTAAGTTTTAGGTGAATTGTTACACCAGATCAGACAGGAAATCGTGGTTTTTGAACAGACTTTAAAAAAATGAGAACGACACGATGGCAGCGTCCACGGGCTACATCGGAAATCTCGGCACTTTTGACAAGAGTAGAGAGCCGTTCAGCTCCTATATGGAGAGAGCAAATATGTTTTTCACAAAGATCGTGAGCAGAATCGTGAATCTCCATGCACCCATAAAGGCAAAAGACGTGCCATTCAATGACATAATGAAGAAGTTGGAGGAGTACTTCAACCCAAAGCCTCTGGAAATTGCAGAAAGCTATAAATTTGGCACTAGAAACCAGAAGCAAAATGAGACAATCAATGAGTACATTGTTGCCTTGAAAAACGTAACTTTGCACTGTAAGTTTGGAACCTTTCCCAGACGCGCACTACGCAACAGACTTGTTTGTGGTCTAGTGGATGAACAAATTCATGCAATGCAAATTCATGCAATTCAGAAAGCACGCAAGATTGCTACCACAATGGAGATGGCATCAAAGAATGCTCGTGAGTTTCGTCCACCACGAACTGCAGTGGCCATTTACAGTCACAATGGCCAAACCAAGAGGTGCTAAACCAAAACCAAAGTATGGCCGGGAGCCGAGTTCAGCCAGTTGTTACCGTTGCAACGGAAATCACTCTTCCCAATTTTGTCAGTTCATAATGGCCAAGTGCTATAACTGCCAGAAGAAAGGCCATATCGCCTCAGCATGTCGGGCCAAGCTTAAAACAGGAAACCAACAATCTGTGGGAAACAAGCGACAACATCAGAGAGGAGTTCACAACTTGGAGATGAACCCAGATGGAAATGAACATGGGTTGTACATCATTTATGCAACCAACATCGATAAGCCTACAACCAGCCAAGGCAAGGACTTTCGAACGAAACTATTGATTAATGAACAGTTAATCGATATGTGTATTGACACGGCAGCAGATTGTTCGGTCATGAGTAAAGACCTGCACGAAACAAAGTTCCCACAAATACCATTGTTTCAGAGTAAAGTCAAGCTGAGAACCTACTCGGGCGAAGTTTTGGAGACATGTGGACAAATGAACTGTAAAGTTCATCATAATGGTCAGTCGGTAACACTTCCCATCATAGTGGCCAGCTACAGAAATAAACCAATCCTCCTTGGAAAGGATTAGCTGAGTAGAATAGACTGAAAGAACATTTTCAGCGTCGATTTGTCCAAATCACGTCTTGAAAACGTCATAAGCAAACATGCAAACATTTTTGCCGACAATTACATGGGAATAACATGGTACTCTGCACACATTCGACTTAAGAAAGATGTGAGACCTGTGTATTGTCGACTAAGACCTGTACCATATGCACTAAAGCAACAAGTGGAGGAAGAACTCGACAAGTTAGAGCGTAATGGAGTACTCGTGAAGACAGACCAGAGTAACTGGGCAACGCCAATTGTGGCCGTACCCAAGGCCGACAAAACTGTTCGACTATTTGGTGACTACAAAGTCACAATCAACCAAGCCGTTGATGACGAACAATATCCGTTACCAACTTCGCAAGATCTGTACGCAGAACTTAGCGGAGCAAGAGTCTTCACTAAACTGGATTTGTCTCACGCTTACGCCCAACTCAATGTCGACAAGGAGAGTCAACAGTACTTGACTATCAACACACATAAGGGCTTGTATTCATATACAAAGCTGCCCTATGGTGTGAAATCCTCCCCGAAAATGTTTCAGTCTGTCATGGACAAAATGTTACAAGGCATTCCGCACTGTGTGTGCAACCAGGATGACATACTGATATTCACAGAGGGCATGGTAGAACATCTGGAAATCCTCGAGCAAGTTCTCACACGACTCAACTGCCACAATGTCAAACTGCGACAAAGTAAATGTGCATTTGCACGGTCAGAGGTGGTCTACCTTGGACTCAAAGTAGACGCCAACGGACTTCGCCCTGTGAAGGCGAAAGTTGAAGCAATAGTGAATGCTCCAAAACCCAACAATGTGTCAGAGCTACGATCATTCCTTGGGATGGTGCAGTTCTATGCACGATTCCTTCCAGATTTAGCAACTGTGTTAAAGCCGCAACATCATCTGCTACAAAAAGAAGTGAAATGGACTTGGGGAAAGGAGCAGCAACGTGCATTTGACATCTGCAAGGAAAACTTGACAAGTGACAAACTCCTTGTTCACTACAATACGACACGCAAGTTGAAACTTGCTTGTGATGCTTCGTTAGGGTGTAGGTGCAGTGATCTCCCACGTAATGAATGACGGACAGGAAAAGCCTATTGCTTTTGCATCCCGCACCCTATCACCGAGTGAACGCAATTATGCACAAATAGAAAAGGAAGCATTCAGCATCGTGTTTGGAATCAATAAATTCCATCAGTTTCTTCTTGGCAGACCATTCACCCTAGTGACTGATCACAAGCCACTACTAGTGATACTTGGTCCCAAGTCAGCTATACCTTCCATGGCAGCATCAAGGATGCAGCGCTGGGCAATTTTGCTGTCCATGTATGACTACAAGGTTGAGTACAGAAGCTCCAAGTGCAATGCTGTTGCAGATGTGTTGTCCTGTTTGCCCCATGAGATCTCTGGCGTGGGAAGTGAGAACTCAATCCACACACTGCAAGTTGTAGATGAAGACTTTCCAGTGACAGAAACAGAGAAAGACACTGTACTGAAGTGGGTGTATGAACAGACATTGAACGGTTGGACTGAAATCGATAGTGTATTGAACTCAGTTCTGAACTCAGAGCTGAAGCCTTTCCATAATCGACACCATGAATTATCATGTGAGCAGGGATGCAATAAGTGGGGTTACAGAGTGGTTGTACCAGAGTCTTTGACAAACAAAATTATGAATGAACTTCATGCCGAACATTCTGGCATAATAAGAATGAAGTCAATTGCCAGAGGTTTTGTGTATTGGCCTGGTATTGACAATGACATCGAGTCACCGGTGAGCAAATGTAGCGTCTGCCAAAATTGCCAGAGTAAACCACCAAAAACACCACTGCAACCCTGGTCATGGCCAATTAGACCTTTTCAGAGAGTTCATGGAGATTTTTGCGAAAAGGGTAATGATCACTTTCTGGTACTAGTAGATGGTCATTCCAAATGGATTGAGGTTTAGCATATGGGGTCAAGCACTACTACTGAGCATACCATAGATGAGTTTAGATCCATTTCTGCAAGCCATGGTTTACTGATTCTGATAACGGGCCTCAGTTTCGTTCAGAACGGTTGAAAGAATTCATGCAGTGGAATGGTGTAAAACAGACACTTATTTCCACCATACCATCCAGCCTCCAACGGGGCGGCGGAAAGGTCTGTTCGAGTTGTCAAAGATGCTCTCAAGAAACGGGTTTTGCAGGCTAATTCGAAGCTCAGCATGAAACATCGTTTGGCTAGTTTCTTGCTGAAGTACAGATCCACACAACACACAACAGGTTACTCACCTGCAGAACTGTTGATGAAGAGAAGGCTAAGAATACGGCTACATTTAGTTCAACCCAATTTTGCCTTGAGAGTTGAGCAAAAACTGTTAAGTCAAAAACGAACGCCATTTTGACTCCCACAAAAATAGAGGTACTTCAAGCCAGATGAGCAGGTTCGTGTTCTCAGTCCTCCCAACAAGTCTAGTCGAGACAAATGGGATGTTGGGGGAAAAAGTGGATGTGTGTGGAACAAAAAGATACTTAGTTGACGTTGAAGATAGGATCAAAAGTGATCATGTTGATCTGATGATTCCAGCCAAAGATGAACCAAAAACTGAACATGAAGTCCTAATCCCTGAGTTTTTATCTGAAAGTGAGTTGGAAGAGACCACTGTGATTGAAACACAAAGTTCAGTTAGTACAGACAAAGAAACAGATTCCTCTGGTCAAAGTCAGGGTACCAAAACAGAGCCAAATAAGCTAACAGTTGAGTCTACACCTACACCTGTTACATATGTTACTGTTAGATGATCAGGCATGATCCGTAAACCAGTAGTCAGATTAGGTTTGAAAGTTAAGTAACTTACTGCATAAGTAAAACGAAAATGTGTAGATATGTAAAATAAATATATAATGTTTATCATTTAAGATTTCATAAATAGTGTTTTAAATCAAGTATCACAATAACAAAATTGTAACTGTGTACTTTGATTTAATACTTAAGAAAAGGAGAGCAGTGTAATGTATTCATACATATTCATGTATATGTTAATGAGTTGGTGTTCCATATAAGCAGGGAATGTTGGGTAATAAACCTCTCTCTCGTGGTCCAGGCAACCTGCGTGCAAGTTGTTATTCATTCTGCCGTCCGGAATATAACAGTCTTCAAACGTCTATAACTTGTAACATAACTCGCACTAAATCACTGGTCTGTGTTAATTCTGGATACCTGAAGATATCAACTTAAAAATTCTTATTCCTCTAATAAACTATCTCCCATCCACTTCAGTGCTGCCCCATGGATTCTCCTCTCCTTCACTTCGTCCAAATCTATAACTGCCCAAGAAACCTGGACTCTCCTAATACTTCTCTATTTTCCTTGATTTCATTATTGTCAACAATTCTCCAGAGCACCTTGAGCCTTAAACTTTGGAATTCCCTGTCTAGGTATCTCTGCCTCTCCATCACCCTTAATGCACTCCATAACATTTAATCGTTGGTCATTTGCCTTAGCATGATCTTTTCCAGCTTTGAGACGAATTCTGTCTATGTATTGTCTTGTGAAAATATATATAACAAAGTTCAAAGTGCTTTATAAATTAAAGTCATGATTATTTTCATTTGATATAAACAACACATTAGTACCACTATATTTCATTTATTCAGAATTCTAATATTCTTAAGATAAATGTATTTTTGCTAAATCATATTTAAAATGTAAGTAGTCATTTGAAAAGTAAAGATGATAAAATAATCATAAGGTTTCTTATATGACTGTGGAATGAAAAAAATAATGACTATTTGCTTTCTACTTTAACACCAGGCTGCAGAAGAATGGAAATTTGTTGCAATGGTGATTGATCATATTCTGCTGGGTGTCTTCATGCTGGTTTGTATTATAGGTACAGTTAGTGTGTTTGCTGGCCGTCTCATTGAACTCAATCAGGAGGGCTAAATCTTCATCGTGAACAAACAATGCAATACTGGAATTGGAGATGGATATCCCTCCATAGAAAAGATGCATAGGTTTTTTGTTGCAATTGTAGTCTGTTTTATGAAATATATAGATGGTTTTGTTTTACAAATGAAATATACTTGGGTTAAATGAATATGTAAAAATGTAATTAATAAATCATGAACAATGATTAGTGAAGAATATTATTATGAAAAAATACCTGAAACATGTAATAGGTTGAACAACGTTATAGTTTTAGGTTGATTATTGTCATATGTACTAAGGTACAGCGAAGAGCTTTGTTTAATTGCTATTGAAACAGGTCAGATATGCCATACATAGATACAATTAGTTTCAAACTGAAGTACAATAGATTGAGCAAAGGGGAAGATACAGAGTGCAAAATGTTGTTCTCAGCATTGTAGTCCATCAATTCATTCGACAAAGTCCAATGTCATTGATGGAGTAGAGTTAAATCAAATAGTACCTTAGCTTTTGGAAGGACCATTCGGAAGCCTGATAACAGAAGGGAAGAAGTCTGGTTGAGTTTGGTTGTGTGCGTTTTCAAGTTTCTGTACCTAACCTCTATAGGTTTTGTAGGTTTATAACCTCTGTACATTACAGAAGAGTTTAAAAAAAATTAAGGAATTAAATAGGCCGTTATTTGAAATTTGATGGAGATATGTAAAGTATTAGGAAAATAAACAACATGTATTAAGTTAAACAAATCCATTCATTTATATCCAATGATTGTATTGTACATTCAGAACTGAAGTTCCATTGTATGATTTTAAGAATGTTTAACAGATCTTTAATAAATATTCAGTGCAGTATTAAATCAAAATTTTGCTCTTATTTATTGCAAATGCAATGGAGTTATTTTAAGTTCAACTTAAAATTTAATACTTTTCATGCATCATTTTAAAACTAAGCCTCACTGGCAGATATTTTGAACTTGTAAAACTCGCACTGTACTTACCTGGCTGTGAAAAATAATTATATAATGATTTTAATGACATAATAATCAATTATATTAACTGAAGATTTTCATAAAAGTATTTGCATTAAAATGATGTACAGAAATTCAACTTTGTGAGTTGTAAACTTTTAATTTCAAGGCATTAATAGGAAAGTTCATAAGATCATGTTCTAGAGGGAGAATTAGGCCATTCAGCCCATCAAGTCTACTCCGCCGTTCAATCGTGGCTGATCTATCCTTCCCTCTCAACCCCATTCTTCTGTCTTCTCCCCATAACCCCTGACACCTGTACTACTCACGAATCAGTCAATCTCTGCCTTAAAAATATCCATTGACTTGGCCGCCACAGCTGTCTGTGGCTATGAATTCCATAGATTCACCACCTTCTGACTAAAGAAGCAGGTCTTAAAGAATCATATGCCATATCTCTCATTGGTGTCAATTGTTGAGTTTTACCTATTTTACACCAATATTTACTTTTAATACAGCTAGCAAAATCTGTTATCATAAAAATCTTACTGTCACCAATCCCAACGGTACTGGTGCAAATTAATGCAATTTTGATTCAATGAGTCACTTGGACACTCTGTACAAATTATTCAACTGGATCATTCTGTGTTAGGTAATTACTGCTGGATTTATTCAGCCTTAATTGAATGGGCCAACACAACCAGCCTATTTTAAAGTTGCTCATTTGATTATTTTAATTTTCACTCGTGTATTTGCAGCTTCATATTTGAAATGTAAATTTCCCATTGCACCATCCAGCCAGAGGTAACAGCCCCACTGAAGCTGTTGAGGAAGCTATGGAGTGAGTGGAAAGAGGAGCGATGACAGGAATGCAAGTTCACTTACATTAGAATGTGGTTTATGGAATTTGTAATGGGGTAAAAAGGCAGGAGCAAATGCAAATGTTAGGGTTTTTCATTGTACGCTGTGTACACTCACACGCGCACAATAGTTCCTTAGGCAGCTGTTTATACTGATTATTATGCAAGGCTAAACATTTTGAAACATGATTTTGGGATAAGGATTACAAATTAATTTGGGTAAAGGTTGAGATCTAAAGATCTGTTTTGCCCAGTGTGGCAAGTATTTGGAACGCCCAGCTGAGCAGAGTGTGCAGCAAAGTCACTGATAGTATATAAGAGGTGTCCAGTTGAGCAACTTGAGTCACCAAGGCATTGAAGCCATAGTCAGAAGCTTTCCATCACACTGGAAATGTCAAAGACTAGAGGGCATAACTTTAAGGCGAGAGGTAAAGTTTAAAGAAGTGCAGGGCAGGTTTTTTTTTTACACAGAGAATGGTGGGTGTCTGGAATGCGCTGCCAGGGGTGGTGGTGGAGGAAGATAATGGCGTATAAAAGGCCTTTCGATATGCACATGGATATGCAGGGAACGGAGGTGGTCGTGGAGGAAGTAGTGGCGTTAAAAGGCTTTTAGGTAGGCACATGGATAGGCAGGGAACAAAGGGATATGCATCATGTGCAGGAAATAGGAGAACAGTATAATCACAAAAAGCTGGAGTAACCTAGTGGGTCAGACAGCATCACTGGAGAAAAGGAATAGGTGACATTTTGGGTCAAGTTACTCCAGCTTTTTGTGTCTACCATCGGTTTAAACCAGCATCTGCAGTTCCTTCCTACACATAACTTGTTACAATGTTCAGTGCAGACATTGTGAATCTGTTCCTGCGCTGTATGGGCTAAGAACTGGAAGATGGAATTAATACAGATGGATGCCCAAGGGTGAGTGTCGTTGTGGTGGGCTGAATGGCCTACTTCCATGTAGACACAAGGAACTGCAGAAGGGTCTCGAAACATCATCCATTCCTTCTCTCAAGAGATACTGCCTGGCCCGCTGAGTTACTCCAGAATTTTGTGTCTAGCAAGGAACTGCAGATGCTGGTTTACACAAAAGGACACAAAGTTCTTGCGAAACTCTCTGCCTGACTCGTCTATGCTTGACCTACTGAGTTACTCCAGCACTTTGTGTTCTTTTGGTCTATTTCTATGCTCTATGATTCTGACTGGAGATGAATCTCAGCAACATTACTGATCAACGGAGTTTGCAATCTTGCCATCTTCTTTCGACTTGAAAAACAAACAAGATGCAAACCTTATCTTTGGGAATGCAATAACAAGGAACTCCAGATGCTGGTTTATACCAAAGATAGATGCAAAATGCTGAAGTAACTCAGTGTGCCGGGCAACATCTGCAGAGATAGATACAAAATGCTGGAGTAACTCAGTGGGTCAGGCAGCATCTCTGGAGAAAAAGGATGGATGACGTTTCGGATGGGAACGCTTCTTCAGACACGTGGCGACACTTGTGTACTGCCTGGTTGCATGCAAAACAAGGCATCTGTACTTAGATGAATGTGACAAAGTATCACTCATTCCTACAACATCTCCAGAGATGCTGCCTCACCCACTGAGTCATTCCAGCATTTTGTGTCTATCTCAATGGTACATTATTTGTCACACCCACCAAGTGACATAAATGTTTCGTGAAATGCACTTTTAGGGGAGATTGGATGGGGTAGTAGTGTATCCCGAAATAGTTGGAGTGGGTGTTAGGGATCGATGCTGAGGTGCTGGGGAGGGATTGAGAACTAACTGAAGGGATTGGGGCGTCCTCCCCTCCTCCTGCTACTGCTACTGCTACTCCTGCTGCTGCTGCTAGGGTGCCGTGGCCTGGTGGCCTGGTGGCGGGATCATTGTTGCACTGACCCGTCCACGTGTTGCTGCCGCTGGTGGCGGAACATTGCGCGCGCGGCGCGGCCCGGGGAGGGGAGGGATAGGGAGCCGGTGCAAAGCGCACCCTCTGCAAACGCTGCCGACCACCGGCGCTTCTACAGCGAGTGAATTTGCGCTCTATATATTTTTTTCCACCACCTCTCTCACTCACTCACTGTTGCACGTTTTAAGTTGGGTTTCGAACCCACCCACTCGCCCAGCTGCGGGAACATTACATCACTGACACGGCTCAGAGACCCGGATTGACACCAAGGCAGAACTTTTGATGCATAATTTGCACGGCTGAAGTTTTTAATAAACATGTCTGAGCCGTCAGCTTGGCCGGAGGAGCGGTCCAGGGGGGCCGAGTGATACAGAGAGCGGCGCACGGTCAGTACAACGGGTGAGGAGCGGGTGGACGGGACGGGGTAACGTGACAGCGGCGGCGACTGCTCCACAGCAAGAACTTTCAGTCTCTTACCAGACCTACTCTAGGTGTGGCTTTTCCACAGCGTCTGCGGAAGTCTCGGGCAACAGATGTAAGCGCACCTCGCACAGCATAAATAGTTGCTGTGGTGTTGTAACTGTTGTTGAGACTTCAGGAAGGGGTTTGGGGGGTGGGAACCGCGAAATAACCCGCCAGCTGTTGTCGGGGTCTTTAATTACGTGGTTTGTCTAATTTAATAATAAACTATTGTTAAAGTGACGTTGTAGCCAAATTCTGCAAAACGTGCATTACTTTAATGTAGGTTTGAGAGGACACAGCTTCACTTGAAGAGGACATTAATGTCGCTACACGGTTCCCCTTTGTTCCATTTGTCAACGATAATGTTTTGCGCTACATTTGGGACCTCGCAATTTGTAAATTTTGACTTTCAAATGTTAGGAGTGGGCAGACTTTAGCCTGCCAAAGAATTCAGCAAAGGCGCCACTTGAATGCATCCACTGAATAAATCGTTTCTTTCCGTTCCTCGCCCACTCCATCCCTGCATAGAAACTACTATTACATTTATTATAAATCCAAATGTCCCTCTTTTTCCCCACCCCAGTTTAAAAAAAAACCTCTCAATATATTTTTAACGAAAACATTTAAAATTCCAGACTTTATGACTACAGTCACTGCCAGCAGTATCCTATAGAGGAGCACCACTTATTTTTACTGAACTACATCGAGCCCTTGCATATCTAAAAAAAATACTTCGCTGAGAATAGAAACGAAGACGTGTTGTCGACTTTGGAATGTTTTGCACTTGACGTGAGCACTGTTTGAAGGAACACACTGGCTTGAAGATAATCCAGATTTTTTTTATTAGACGTGACTTTGAGACATTTAGTGAGGTCATAACGTGTGGTCTTCTCGGCATTTTGTGTTTATTCTTTTCAGCTGTGACAGTGGCAGGTCCAGGTATTAAAGTCACACTAGTTAGGTGGTAGTTAACATGACGTTAGCCTGTTACTACACGCGTGTTAAAATAGTTTATTATCCTCACTTTTCCAGTGTCTTAGTTTTAAACTGTTTTAACTTTTATTTAATTCGTCTTGTTACACAAAATTGTTACCATTAATAGTATCAACGAAAACCTTTGGTTATGGAGACACACAGGAAAAGCTAAATATCTAGTTGAATATCAATAACCGGTCTCTATCAAAAACCAAACAGTAGAAGTGTAAGCTTTCGACAGATTTTCCAGCACAAAATGGATGTTACCTTGTATAATCAACCACTTCACTAATTATCTTGACAAGATAGTTCATGCTTGGGTTTTGCTGCTATTACATGAGGCATGTCAGGAATTGGATATGGAATAAATCTCTTTATCCTGTGTTAAAGGTATTTCTTAGGAGTGGTTGCATGGTAACAATGTGGATTTGTTTTTGACAAATATCACTTGTACTATCTCGAGTCAAATTGGTTTCAAAATATTAATTTAATGGTTTATCCAATCCAGTAATACTTTGGGATGGACTGAGAGTACAGGGTTTTAGTTTTCCTACAGCCAAGATTGTGGGGTGGATTTGAACCCTAAGTGGAGGTAAACGAGAGGTGAACTGTTATAATTTCCAAATGTCTCAAAACCATGAAGAAGTTGTTCAGTTTATAGAAGGGTTGTTTTCTAGACCTATTATTGTTTTGTGGTCTACTGTTGCAGCACCAATAAACATAATATGTAAATGCCAGAAAATCGGATGGTTGGGTTCCTGGGCAATGATTTCAATCACTAATTCGTTTTCAAAATAAGAACTGACACAAGTTATTCTTGTTTTTTAAACGAAAAGAGTTGTAGCAAATGGTTGGCATCCATGTGTAAACCTGTGCTGAACATTGTTTAATGTTGTGCAGTCATTTATCTACATGCTCAGAACATGCTGATTTTGTTAACCAGAATCACTTTGTTAATTTGAGAAGGAATTGGCATATATGTTTATGTCATAGGAGCAGAATTAGGCTATTTGGCCCATCGAGTCTACTCAGCCATTCAATCATGGTTGATCAGCCATGATCATATTGAATGGCGGTGCACCTATTTTCTATGTTTCTATCTATCTTTCCCTCTCAACCACATTCTCCTGTAATCTAACACAAAACCTTTACACTCTCTAATCAAGAATCTGACAATCTCTGCCTTAAAAATACCCAATGACTTGGCCTCCCCAGCTGTCTAGATTCTTGGTTCTGTTTTGTCATCTCTGTTCCTTGGAATGTTGTTTCAATTTTTACTGTAACTTGAATGTTGATTTGGAACTTGAATTTTCACTCCATATGCGGCTCTTAAAGCAGAAAAGTTATTTTCTGATTGCAGTGCACATTTGAGAGGCTTTCAGAGTCTTGCTCTGTGTTCCAAAATCTTTCAACACATACAAATTCCTGAGGTTAATAAACAGGTGACAACACGCAGAAAAAATACTGACTCTGAAAGGTGAAAATAGATTAATGTTTGCACTATGACTTTCGTTTTTATTCTCCTCCCTCATTATCTCCAGTGCAGTTAGTACTTTGAGAATCAATACATTGGTAATTTAAAACAGTGGGTCTGCTCTGTTGGTTTAATGTAAATATTGGTGATAATGCAAAAAGAGTTGTTAATTGCATGTCAAAATAATAGGATGGTGAAATAAATGGGGTTGTGCTAGGACTGTGGATAGGTGTGTACCTGTTAGTGTTATCATCAGCACTGCTGCTGTGCTGGTAAAGGATAGAAATTATTCCAAGGCAGCATTTTGTAAATGCTGACCTTGCATACGGTGGTAACCACACCTTGCAGCTCTATCGTAATATATACATTTAAATCATTCCATAATAACCATGTGCTTCATGGCATACTTGAGCGTGTTAGTTAAATAAGCCTAGAGCTTTTTCAAAATACTTAATCCTAAAGTCATGTGAAATTAAAATGAGGGCCTGACAAAGCAGAGATCATTCCTAGAAATGAGGCAGAAATAGGGGTGGTACAACTGGTAGAGCTGCTGTTTCACAGAGTCAGAGACTCGGGTTCGATCCCCTGGTACTTTCCCTTGCAACGGCAGGAAATGCTACACTTGTTGCTTTACCTCCCCCCTCAACTCCATCCAAGGACCCAAGCAGTCTTTCCAGGTGAGGCAGAGGTTCATCTGCACCTCCTCCAACCTCATCTATTGCATCTACTGCTCTAGGTGCCAACTGCTCTACATCAGTGAGACCAAGCGTAGGCTTGACGATCGCTTCGCCCAACACCTCCGCTCGGTTCGTATTAACCAATCTGATCTCCTGGTGGCCCAGCACTTCAACTCCCCCTCCCATTCCGAATTGAACCTTTCTGTCCTGGGCCTCCTCCATGGCCAGAGTGAGTCCCACCGCAAATTGGAGAAGCAGCACCTCATATTTCGCTTGAGCAGTTTACACCCCAGCTGTATAAACATTGACTTCTCCAATTTCCGGCAGTCCTTGCTTTCTCCCTCCTTCCCAGCTCTCCCACAGTCCACTGTCTCCGTCTCTTCCTTTCTTCTTCCCCCGCCCCCCCCCCCCCCCCCCCCCCCCCCCCCACACCCACTCTGTCTGAAGAAGGGTCTCGACCCGAAACGTCACCTATTCCTTCGCTCCAATGATGCTGCCTCACCTGCTGAGTTTCTCCAGCTTTTTTGTCTACCAGTGATATTGTAATAGAGTCTTTGAATCCCTTTTCTTTTCTGTGCATCATGCGATTGCCCTCAGTCAGGTCTCCATAACGTAGTTGACTTGGTGTTCAGTCATCAGACATTCTTCTGTCGTGTCCTGCCTATCTGAGCTGTAATTCTTTCAACAACGTAGATGCTGGGGAGGTTTGGCTGGGAGAGAATCTGTGTGCGTGGAAACTTGTCTTGTCACTTGACGTGAAATATTTTGCATAAATAGGCAATGTGACGCATTTAAGCTCTCACCACGTCTCTCAAGCACAATGTAAGGTGGATATAACAACATCACTGATTAATCCTCAATAGCCACTGCATCCAGTTTGGATACCATTCCTCAGAAAGGATATCAAGGCTTTGACTAACATACAGATGAGACGTTTTATAATGTTACTGTAGATGTGGGACGTTTGTAACATGGGAGACTGGAGATGTTTGTCATGATCCTTTATGCATGTCAATTAAGCGGAATTGGGGCAGCACAATGATGCAATGGTAGAATTACTGCCTTGCAGCGCAAGAGACCAGGGTTTGAACCTGACTATGGGTGCTGTCTGTATGGAGTTTGTATGTTCTCTCTGTAACCGTGTGGGTTTTCTCCAGGTGCTCTGGTTTCCTCCCACAATCCAAAGACATACAGATTTGTAGGTTAAATGGCTTTGATAAATTTGTAAATTGTCCCTAGTGTGTACGATAGTGGTAGTGTATGGGACGATTGTCGGTTGGCGCGGACTTGGGACAAAGAGCTTGTTTCCATTTAGTATTTCTAAAGGAAATCTAACAAGTTTTGAAAATGATGAAGGATTCGATTGAATAGATTGGTCAAAGCTCTCTTATCTGGCAGTGGGGAATTACATTTCCCTGTGAATTGCTGCAATCTGAGAGCGACCATCAAAAGGGATAGTGGAAGCAGATTTGAAGGTAATTTTCACAAGAGAATACTTGAAGCAATATCAAGTTGTAAGGGAAGAACAGGAAAGTGGCACTAACTGCATTGCTTTTTCAAAGACCTGTGGTCTGATTGATCGATTTGAGTTATAAGATTCTGTGGTGATTCAAGAACTGATGGCTCAATGCGATTGGTGATAAAGTCAGGGAATTGGACTGAACACATTTCTTTCTGTTTATTAATGGCAACAATTTTTACCTCTTTCAGAAATCCGACAGCTTCATTTAAATAATTGGCAGGGAACCACCATCTGTTGCACTTACTGCCAAGTTATTACAAAGCTTTACATTCATACATATGAATTAGGAGCAAGATTGGGTCAATTGGCCCCTCAAGCCTGCTCCTTCACTTAATAAGATCATGACCAATCTGATTATAAACGCGGCTCCAAATTCTCATCAATCCACAATAACCTATTGCCCCCTTATGAAGTATCTATCTACCTGTGCCTTAAAAAATATTCAAAGACTTTGCATCACTTTTGAGGAAGACTCACAGTTTAAAACCTTCCTGATGTCAGCTAGTTCAATGCCCATGTCATTTGCACGTATGCAGTTGCCTTTTCTAAAATGAATCAATTTAATTCACCATTTTAAAAAGGTGTGAATTCTCTTTTATTATAAAGTGAACTTGTTTAAA
The DNA here is from genome assembly GCF_028641065.1 of Leucoraja erinaceus. NCBI lineage: Eukaryota > Metazoa > Chordata > Chondrichthyes > Rajiformes > Rajidae > Leucoraja > Leucoraja erinaceus. The sequence continues at coordinate 22,806,792 of NC_073383.1, forward strand.
CAGCATGGGGTTATTACATTAGATGTCTAACTAGCTTTTCTATTAACCTTTTCTAGATTTTGACAAGTTAAATGACACTAATTGGTGGCATAGCGATAGTGTTGTTGGTTGCACTGCCAGAGACCTGGGTTTAATCCTACGGGTGAAGTCTGTATGGAGTTTGTACGGTTTCCCCGTAACCTGCGTGAGTTTTCTCATGGTGTTCCGGTTTCCTCCTTGACTCCAAAGACATACAGTTTTGTAGGCGAATTGGCTTGGTAAAATTGTGAATTGACACTAGTGTGTGTAGGATAATGTTAGTGTGCTGGAATCGCTGGTCGGCATGGACTCGTGCCGAAGGGTCTGTTTTTGCACTGTATGTATAAACTAAACTTAAAAAAAAAACTAGGCTCTATTTTTTATGGCAGAATAATGATATTCACCATGATTCAGGGGAATGGTTAAATGTTAGTATTCAAAAGATGCTATTTGAATTTCACTGCACCACTATTCATTTGTTATAGCTTCTGTATTTTGTGTATCTCTCTTAATAAATGAATGCTTCTCAGCTGTTTTCATCAAAGAAAAAGTCATGGAATATGGAGGGAAGGAATGGGTGACGTTTCGGGTCGAGACCCTTCTTCAGACTCAACACAAAACGTCACCCATTCCTTCTCACCATAAATGCTGCCTGTCCCGCTGAGTTACTCCAGCATTTTGTGTCTACCTTCAATTTAAACCAGCATCTGCAATTCTTTCCTACACAAATATGGAATATTGGATTCAGGGAAGGGTATATTAAATGGCTGGAGAGGGGCAGTTTTAGAAAAGCAGAGGTGTTTGATATCTTGGAATACAGTCGAATGGATAAAGATCTAGTGATTCGAGGATGCTATGGGGAAACAAGGAAGGAGATAGCTGTAACCCTGACACCGTTTTTGCACGCATTTTGAACATTGAATTCTCCAACTTTTGGTAACAACTCAATCCCACCGCCCCCTTTTGCCCCTTCTCTTACGTGCCCCACCTGGAAGTGCACCCATTTCTCCCACCATCCCACGCCTCTCTCCATCTCTGGCTGTTGTCCAACCATCTGCCAATCAACCCCTCCACTTGCATCCACCAACACTTGCTAGGTTTTGTTCCATCTTCCCCCCCCCCCCCCCCCCCCCCCTTTTCTAACTTTCTCTTCCTTACTGCAATTAGTCTGATGAAGGGTCTCAAACTGAAATATCACCAATCCATGTCTTCTAGAGATTCTGCATGAATTTGTTATTTGGGGAAACTAGCATCTGCAGCTCCTTGTCTACAGAATGTTTCATCTTTCTTAGCTGCACGACTGGAAGTCGGACCTGTCCTATCAGAGGACTGGAGAATAAGTAATGTCCCTTTATGTTAGAAGAGCATCAGGGATAAGCCAGGCAACTACACACTGTTGAGCCTTGGGTCAGTGATGGGGAAATTATTGGAGAAAATTATAAGGAGTAGGATATGAAAAGACATGGGCTGGTCATGATTAGTCAATGTAGCTTTGTGCAGGAGAAATAGTGTCTAAATAATTTGATTGAGGAAGTAACTAAGAAGATTGATGAAGGCAGTGGTGTACTGCAAGGATTAGTGGTGGGATATTTGTTTGTGATGGAAGTGAATGCAGGAGGAATGAATGGTAAGGCTGTTGAAATCAGTGATGTTATGGCCAAAGAGAAATAGTGTGTAAGGCAACAGCAGGTTATAGATAGATAGTTGGTAATGGTATTGGCAGATGACATTTAATCCTAAAAAGTGCAGGGATGATGCAATTTGGAAAGACAAATTGGGGTATGATGTGCACAGTAAATGGTAGGGCACTAAAATATGTTAATCAATAAGCACCTTGGGGTTCAAATCTTGAAATCCTGAAAATTGCAATGAGGAGGCACATTGGTGAAGAAGGCATATGGCATGCTTTCCTTCATTGGTCAGGGTATAGAATATAACGTTGGGACATTGTGTTGCAACTTTACAAAGTGCTGGTTCGACGGAACTTGGAGTATTGTGTGGATTTCTGGTAACCAATCTAATGGATGTGGCTATGCTGGAGAAAGTGCAGGGGAGATTCACCGCGATGTTTAGATGGACTCGGCTTGGTTTTCCCTGGAGTGCAAATAAGAGATTTATTAAAGGGGTCTTGTATCCAAGGGCTGAACCTTTGACAGGGCTGAGGATGTGACAGGTAAAAGTAAAAGAAAAAACATATAAGATCAGCTAATTCGCAAAGCCAAAGCTAATCCAGATTCCTCCTAGCAGTGTGCCAATGGAGTGTGAGTAATGCAAGTCAAATTTAGATTAGACGAGACACAAAGTGCTGGAGTAATTTAGCGGGTCAGGGAGAGCTGGAAGAGAGAAGGGACAGGACAAAGTGTGGCAGGCGAGGGGGGGGGGGGGGGGGGGGGGGGTGTTGTTGAAGGTAGATTGTTGAACTAGAGGTGAAAAGACAGCTGGTGTGAGACTAAAGGATTGAAACGTTAGGAATTGTAAAGCCAGAGGGAGGATTGGAGGGGAAGGGAGAAATAGGTAGAATTAAATATTGCTTTTTAAACTGTTGAATTAATATATAAAATCATTTAAAAGTTTTTACAAAGGTAAGTATTCATTTTTTCCTAAATTAGTCTCTCGTCAACAGAATAGCCTGGTCTTAGAGTGCTCCTGTTTTTTCTTGGTTTGGACACTAGGAGGTGCTATAATGAAGCATGTGCAGTATTCTTCATATGTGTTTGAAAAATGCTGAAATAAAATCAATTAATATCATTGTGGATTTGCAGCAGTTTTTAAAAGTTAGTTCCATTCTTCTGAACAAGAAGATAATAGGTTCAAGACGCACTTGATTTCACATAATATCTGATGTATCATAGTTCAGTACTAATGAGAGTGCATTGTAAGTTATGGTGGTTGTAAATTCTGTATTACCCTTTCATTATCAAACACAAAGGACTCCACCAGTAAATATTCCCTCATGAATTTGACCATATAGCCACAATTGCACACAAACTATCATTTTCAGAAAAAATAAACCTCAATTTAGTGAAGCTAAAAGTTACAGTAATTAGCCTCTAAAACAAAGTACACAGTTTCCATTTTTATTAATAATTGTGTTCAGAAACAGGCCCTTCAGCCCATCTGATAGGATTGTGCTTACCTGAGTTAGTCCCATTTGCTTGCATTTAGCCCGAAGTCCTCCAAATCTTCCCTATCCATGTACCTGTCATTATCCTATGGCCCAATGTTAATGAAGATATGAAGATCCACCAACCTCACGCACTCCATTTTTTAAATTATCAGCGACAACTACTTAGTAACTTCCGATTTTAGAAGATGGACATAAAATGCTGGAGTAACTCAGAGGGTCAGGCAGTATTTCTGGAGAAATGGAATAGGTGAGTTTCGGGTTGAGATCTTTCTTCAGACTGAGAGTCAGGGGAGAGGGAAACTAGAGTTATTGAAAGATACAAAAGATCACAGCCGGTACCAATGACTCGAGAAAGATGGAGCTCACAATGGTCCATTGTTGATTGTGGAAGAGGTGATAATGAAGGGATACAAACAGTGAAAAAGCAAGGTGAATAGGGTGGGGAGGGACGGAGAGAGAGGGAATACAATGGCTAATTGAAATGAGAGAAATCAATATTCAAACCGCAGGGTTGGAAGCTGCCCAATTGGAATATGAAGTGCTGTTCTGTTAATTTTTAGAGCATTTCTATTGAGTGCTAGTCTAAAAATGAGAACATGATAGCAAAATATGATTAGATTAAACACAATGTAACTCTAATCTGTTACATTTGATATACAACTAAGAAGGAAACTTTAGTAGACAAAAGGTAATTAATGATTTGTTCCTTTTACACATTCTTATTCATAATTAGATTGGTCAGGTGTGGCCGTGTTATCTTTCCTTATTCCAATTATTCTTTGTAACATGACTTGTATTTTGAAAGTAAAACACTTTTGAAGGAGCTGATGGGAAGATAAAGTAAATAAATGGTGTTTTCGGGTTTGGAGATATAGCACGGAAGCAGACCAAGTCTATGCCGATCATTGATCACCCTATGTTATCCCACATTCACATCCACTCTCTACACACCAGTGACAATTTATAGCGGTCAATTCACCTCAAATCCACATGTCTTTGGGGGAGGAAACCGGAGCACCTGGGGGGAACCCCATGCGGTCACAGGGAGAATGTGCAAACTCAACACACGCAGCAACTGAGCGTCTGTTGCCGTGATGTAGCAGCTCTACTGGGGAAAGGAAGATAGGATGTCTACTTGCCACTTAAAGATGGATGGGTGCATAAAGTGGGATGTGACAGGTAGGAGTTGAAAAGCACAAAAGATGGTGAAAACCATAAAGCACATCAGCTTTTCCACATGGCACAGATAGCTGCAACTCAACAGCACATGTTTAATGATGGAAGATTTCTAAAAATGATGGAAAAAAAAACAAATAAGCAAAATAAACAAAAAGGAATAGACACAAAGATAGCAACTAAAGCAGTGAGACAAAAATATAAAGACGAGGTATATCGGCCTTATTTCGAAACTTAAAATCCCCCCTTAAAATGTTTGTCACCATTTTAATATTTGATTATTTTATCATTTCCTACAGCTGCACCCTTCATTGAAGTTTGTCAGGAATTGTTTTGCCCTTTGCCAGTGGTGATGCTTCACTGCTCTTTGTGGAATCTCTGGAGATTCATTTAATAATTTACAGCTGATCATTCTCCTATTTAGACACAAAATGCAGGATTAACTCAGTGGGTCAAGCAATATCTCTGGAGAAAAGGAATAGGTGACGTTTTGGATCACAGCCATCCTCCTCCCTCGTATTCCTTTTCTTCAGAGATGCTGCCTGACCTGCTGAGTTACCCCAACATTTTGTGTCTATCTTCGGTATAAACCAGCACCTGCAGTTCCTTCCTACCCTTTATCCTATTGCTGTGGTCCTAGGTTCAGGTCCTGGTTGCAACTGTTTTCATGTGTACTGAAAATAATTTATGTGATGAGAATTATGGTTATTGCCGATTGTCCCACAGCCCAATAGTTGGATCATGGTTGGAACTGAAGTTATCACCTGTTCATCCCTGGTTTATTTCATCACAGGCTTTGTTTACATTGCAACAGGCTGCAATGCTGTGGATTATGTCGAGCTCTGCTCCTACCATTCACTTTCCAGGTTTTGTGTAAGTTTGGTCTAATTTCTCTGGCTAAAAATAAAGAGAGAGTTAGCTGCGTTAAGAATATTTATCATTGTAACAAAAGACAGAGTAATTAAATCCATTTATTTTTACAACGTGTAGATATTCAGAGAAAACCTAATTGCCAGGTATCAATCAGCAGGCAGCAACTTTGATGTTTGCAGGCACAAGAAACTGCAGATGCTGGTTTGCAAAAAAGATAACAGATAAGGATAGAAGACGTGCCTGAGGAAGGAATTTAGTTTGACGGGCGTTGGGGAGGAAAAAGGAGTGAATGGGTTGTGAGTTAGTTACCTAAAATTAGAGAATTCAATGTTCATATCGTTGGGCTGTTAGCTACCCTGAAGAAGGGTCTCGACCCAAAATGTCATCCATTTCTTCGCTCCATAGAAGCTGCCTCATCCGCTGAGTTTCTCCAGCATTTTTGTCCACCAAGCGGAATATGAGGTGCGTTTCCTTCACTTTGCGTGTGGCCTCACTTTAACAATGGAGACGGCCCAGGGCTTGAAATGCAGTAGGGGAATGGAAAGGGGTTTTACCAAATCTTTACCCTCTGTCTGCCATGGCCTATTGGATCTCTCATTTGCTAACCATTTGATCGTTCCGTCCCATTCCCATACTTGCCTTTCTCCAATCTTGGGTATCTAGCCTACAAATCCCACCCCCTCTTCCCCCTCTATTTCCTCTGGATGTGCACCCATTCCCCCCTTCCTCCCTTCCCCCTCCAGTGCATGTACATTTCTCCTTTCACTCCTGGCACCTTGTTTTTCAACTCCTTGCGATCATCTCCCACCTCTTCCAATTATGAGTCTCCATTTCACCTCTATCCTCCCTACTGCCCCTTCTACTTACATCCCTCCCTCTGGCTTTATATTTCACACCTCTTATGTGACATCCTATGGTCATTTTCCAGGGTTGCTGCCTGACCCGCTGCGTTACTCCAGCACTTTTTTTTTGAACAGTTCAATTTTATCTAGGATTGTTCTCTGGCTCAGGCAGTACTAATTCTGAGAAAAAGAATGGCAAATATGATGCAGGAAACCATGTTTATTGGTTCAAAGTCAGTTAGAAAAGAAACATTGAGGTGATCAAATCAGCCTCTCACGGCACCTCCTTGCCTGAGCTACTCTAGAGCTTTGTGTCTTTTGATGTTTGCAGGAATCTCTGAGAAACTAATGTCTCATGCCTTGGTTCCCATCCCAATGCATTTATCATCCTACCATTTCACTACCAATAATTGCCAAGCACCCCACAATAGCTCTGCCACATTCTCAATTGCCTTCTACAGAGAGATCACAGAACCATCTTTATTAGTCACATACACACACAAGATGTACAGTGAAATGAAAGTGGCAATGCTTGCGCGATTGTCCCTTTAACTATGCCTGCTATCTTTTCTATTCCTTTTTAACATTTAACTCAAACTGGCTGTTGTCTACCCTTGAAATCCTGGAATTATTATTCACACCACCTTCCAGCTCTCTCACTCACTTCACAACCTCCTCCTGACACCCAACCCCTATACAGGTACTGCCAAAAGAACTTGCGGCGATTACCCCAGCCATCATCTCTGCCCCAAACAGTGCTCAAGTCTTTTAGCCACTCCCTCAGTCCAAGCATTGACGATAAAGCTGTATGCAAGGCCATTGTCCATTATGGTCATGCTACTTGGAAAAAGACCTCTCTTATTTAATCCTACTGCCTTGGTTAGCTTATCAAGTACCTATTTAAGTATTGTTTAAGTCGGATGAGGATTTCTAACCTACTTGTTCAGTTGGTTCCAGACCTCAACTTGCGTCATCACTTCTGTTTATGTTCTCCCGTTGATACAAATGTTTCCGATTATCCTGTTTGACTAATGTTGCAGTTGAATAACAGAACAGCAGGGCTCAACTAAAAGTTAGTTTGAAAGTGCATCTACAACCACAGGTGAGATAGGAAAATAAAGTTGTGTAGATACATGTAGCCTTTTAAGTTCGAAAGATATCCCAAAGTGCTTGAAAGCAAATGAGATGCTTTTGAAATGAGGCCTCTGCTATAATATTGAAACTGCATCAGCTGATTTGGTCAACACATGGTCTTGCAAGCAGCAAGATGATTTGGAGGAACAAATATGTTGAGAGATTGAAGACATTTGCAAGACTAATAGGATTGTCATAGTATGAGACTTAGCTTTCCCACGTAGACTGGGACTGCCATAGTTCCAAAGGCTTGGAGGGTCTTCAAAGAACAGGGCAAAACCTGACCTCCTCTGAGGGAATTGGGCTGGCCAAGTGACTGGAATGTCAGTGGTGGAGCCATTGTTTAATTTAGTTTAGCTTAGTTTAGAGGTACTGTGTGAAAACGGGCCCATCAGCCCACAGAGTCTGCAGTGATCACCTGTACACTTGCTCTATCTTGCACACTAGGGACAATTTACAGAGGCCAATTAACCTACAAACCTGCACATTTTTGGGATGTGGGAGGAAACCAGAGCACCCAGAGAAAACCCACGCAATCACAGGGAGAACGTACAAACTCCGTGCAGAATCCCGTAGTCAAGATCGAACCAGGGACTCTGGTGCTGTAAGGCAGCGCCACTGTGCGGCCTAGCGTCCCAGCTGCTTTGGAGACCAGCGGCCACAGTTCTATTGACTTTAAAGTAGTGATGGATAAGGACAGAGCAGATGCACGTCAAATCTTCTTTGGGGCAAGGCCAACTTTAATGGTATTGATTGGAGAAGGTTGTTTGTTGACGAAGGAGACATCCAGAAAGTGGGAAAAGTGTGAGTGAAGGGTCAAGGTAAGCATAGTCCTGTTGGAGTGAAGGGCAGGGCAGGGCAGGTAGGGGTAAGGAACCCTGAATGACAAGAGGGCATTGACATATTAGGAACCTGAAGGACACAGAGGGATATGGATGTGTGGAGTGATCTGCCAGAGGAAGTAGGTGAAGCAGGTACAATAACAACATTTAAGTAATTTGGACAGGTCCATGGATAGGAATAGTTAGGGAAGGGATATGGGCCAAACGCAGGCAAATGGGCTGGCTTAGATGGGACATCTTGGTTGGCATAAACGAATTAGGCCGAAAGGATTGTTTCCATGCTCTAACTCTGAGCAGATGTGGAACGTTAATATATACGCCACTGATTTTTACAACCTATTTCAAGCATACTGAAATGAATTAAACAATCTTTGTTGAAAACAGCAAATCTAGCAGGTTAATGAAACCTTTTCACAGCTCACAGATACTGATCTGGAAAGTAGAGACAGTTGGAGATTTCCGTACCAAATAAAGATTGTCATAACAATCTGTCCTGTCCAATCATCATAATGTTTGTGTCTTGGAGACCTGATCTGATCATCCCACAGTCTGCCTTTATAATTTGTATGGGAAATATTTAACTCCAGAAAGAGTATGCAACAGATTTGTTTAGAAGTCTGTGTATAAAGTTCTCTGCAACTACATTGTATTTATCAGGCTACGTACAACCCAGAATCGAAAGGTAAAAAAATGGCAGATGCTGGATATCTGAACAAGTACAATAATATGCTGGAAATACACAGCATGGACTAGCAGTGCCCTGTGGAGAAGAATAATTAAAATTTCTAACTGATTACCTTCAGTCAAAAGTAGAAAAATAGAAATCAGACATGTTGTAAGTTGCAAAGAAGAGGGAGGGATGGACAGAACAAAGGGAGTGCCACTGACAAAGTGAAGATTGAACGACTGGGCTGCACAATTAATGGTGGTGCTGGGTGAGAGAATGTTTAGACATGAGATTCAGCACAGAAACGGGTCATTGGGTCCACTGAGTCCGCGCCGACCATCGATCAATAGACAATATGTGCAGGAGTAGGCCATTCGGCCCTTCGAGCCAGCACCGCCATTCAATGTGATCATGGCTGATCATCCCCAATCAGTACCCCATTCTTGCCTTCTCCCCACATCCCCTGACTCCGCAATCTTTAAGAGCCCTATCCAGCTATCACTTGAAAGCATCCAGAGAACGTGCCTCTACCACCCTCTGATGCAGATAATTCCACACTCACAACTCTCTGTGAGAAAAAGTGTTTCCTCATCTCCATTCTAAATGGCTTATTCATAAACTGTGGCTCCTGGTTCTGGCCCCCCCCAACATCGGGAACATGTTTCCTGCCTCCAGCGTGTCCAAACCCTTAACTATCTTATATGTTTCAATAAGATCCCCTCTCATCTTTCTAAACTCCAGAGTGTACAAGCCCAGCTGCTTCATTCTCTCAGCATATGACAGTCCCGCCATCCCGGGAATTAACCTTGTAAACCTGCGCTGTACTCCCTCAATAGCAAGAATGTCCTTCCTCAAATTAGGAGACAAAAACTACACACAATACTCCAGGTGTGGTCTCACTAGGGCTCTCTACAACTGCAGAAGGACCTCATTGCTCCTATACTCGACTCCTCTTGTTATGAAGGCCAACATGCCATTCGCTTTCTTCACTGCCTGCTGTACCTGCATGTTTACTTTCATAGACTGATGAACAAGGACCCCCAGATCCCGCTGTACTTCCCCTTTTTCCCAACTTGACGCCATTTAGATAGTAATCTGCCTTCCTGTTTTTGCTACCAAAGTGGATAACCTCACATTTCTCTACATTAAACTTCATCTGCCATGCATCTGCCCACTCCCCCAACCTGCCCAAGTCACCCTGCATTCTCATGGCATCCTCCTCACAGTTCACACTGCCACCCAGCTTTGTGTCATCTGCAAATTTGTTAATGTTACTTTGAATCCCTTCATCCAAATATTGTAAATAGCTGCGGTCCCAGCACCGAGCCTTGCGGTACCCCATTAGTCACTGCCTGCCATTCTGAAAGGGACCCGTTAATCCCCACTCTCTGTTTCCTGTCTGCCAACCAATTTTCTATCCATGTCAGCACTCCACCCCCAATATCATGTGCCCTAATTTTGCCCACTAATCTCCTATTTGGGACCTTATTAAATGCTTTCTGAAAGTCCAGGTACACTGTATCCACTGGCTCTCCCTTGTCCATTTTCCAGTTACATCTTCAACCTGTACACCAGCACTATCCTACACACTAGGGACAATTTACAATTTCACCAAATACAAGTAACCTACAAATCTGTATGTCTTTAGAGTGTGGGAAGAAACCGGAGCACCCAGGGAAAACCCAGGAGGTAATGGCGATGGGTTGAAGGCTGGTTCTTGCTTATGTCAAAGTTGTGATACTAAATATAAATGAAAGTTAAAAATCTACAGATTGTGGAAATCTGAAATAAAAATAGAAAACATTGAAAAGAGTGGGTCAGGCAGCATTTTTGGAAAAAAAGTGAACATTTCAGCATGAAGGGACTTTGACCTGAAACATTTACTTCATTTATCCTTTCAAAAATGGCCTGTTAATGCTTCCAGTATTCTCTGGCTACTCCCTAACATATCCTCCTGTTGGGTTCCTGGACAGAGACTTGTTCCCCAGGCAGCAGTTTAAAGGCAATGTCTCCTAACCTCAAATACTCTCTACTCAGATATGATTGCATGTTCCTTGCTGAAATATCCCCCCAGTTGCTAACAGTGCATCTATATCCATGTTAGTTCTCTGGGGTGCCTTTACCCATTCTATCTCATGGTGCAGGTATTACAAAGGAGATTTTTCATTATCCCAAGCCAACTCTCTACGTGTCTGGGAGATGATATGAATCCATGGGGAATTTGTATGTTTCTTCCAGTCCCACTTGTGTGAGTCTTCCTGGATGGTGATTATCTCATCATTAATGGCCCTTTCCTCCTGCATGAGGATATAATGGTAATCTTGTGATTCATTACATATCCCATGAGTTCTGATATCTTGAGGATGTTGTACCTGAAACTTGTAACCTAGTGTTGGACATGCTGTTCTGTGGATTCTTCTGCTATGACTTTTGGTTGGTCCCTCACAGCAGTGCCTGAGGACAAATTGTATCCCTCACCTGTATCCACCTGTTACTTACCAGGCTTAGACACCCCGCCCCCGCCCCCCCCCCCCCCCCATCCCTCTACCAGCTTTCGCCCTCCCCACTACTACAATCAGTCTGAAGAAGGGCGCCAAACTAAAATGTTATTATCCGTGTCCTCCAAGGATGCTGCCTGACCCATTGAGTTACTCCAACATTTTGTCCTTTTTAGGTAAACCAGCAACTGCAGTTCCTTGTGTCAAAAGTTTACAGAAATTGGTTAGGGTGATCACAAATTCATTGAAACTCTCCAACTTGGAAGTGACAAAGCTACAGATGAGGTTTCAAGTAGAAGATTGACTAATCAGCAAGAAAAAAGAAAAGAAAATTCCAACTTTAGTCTCATGATTACTTTTCATTCCATGTTTGTGGTTACAAGCCTAGAGGCTACATCACTTCTTATGCTCTCAATTGTAAATGGTTAGGGCAGCATTGTTAGCTGAACTGTATAATGGACTGCTTTATGTTTGCAGGTTTGACCTCTAAGTGATTGTAATTGTTTGCATCCTGAGAAGAGTGAGGACTGTGTGTATAATGCAACAAACACAACAGAAAGAGTAACGTTCATGCATTACTGCTCCCACTGTTGCTTTTGAATGTGCACAGAACAGAAGTGATGAAGTTATGGTGAACTGCACTGAGAGAGCTCAGGGAACGACCGCCATCATTTAAATGTTGTTTTCATGGGATGTGGAAACTGCTGGCAAATCCAGATTTTTGATCTGGAGTCCCTAATAGCCATGAAGACAGTGGTGAACCTTTGTGAGCCTCTGCAGGTTCCACAAGATTGTTAAGTAAGGTTAAACAGCATCGGGATCTAATGATGATAAAGGAATGAGTAGGTGGCAGCTCTCGGATACCTCCTCACATCAACTCATGGAATGTGCCCCCACCGTCGGGCCTCTGCTTCCCATGCCATCACAGATCACATCACTTCAGGTGATCCCCTCTCCACAGCTTCCATCCAGATACTTCCCCAAGCCCATACTGCCTGTTTCTGCCTCTTACCTAAGAGTCAAATGCAACACTTCCCTGGTAGGCCCATTGTTTCTGCATGCTCGTGCTCCAACAAACTTAACTCATCGTACCTGGATTCTATCGTCTTCACTTATTCAGCTCCTTCCCGCCTACACCTGTGACACCTCTTCACTATTTTAAAAACTTCCAATTTACAGACCCCCACTGCCTTATCTTCACTATGGATGCCTGGTCCATATATGTTCCATTCCTCATCAGGAAGGCTTATGGCTCTCCATTTCTTTCTAGAACAATAGATCCAACCAATTCTCCTTGCCCGGCCCCATCCACCTGGTGTAAAGTGCTTGCCATGAATAGATTCTCTTTCAATTCTTCCTACTTCCACTTTACAGGTCAGGTCGAGGTGTAGTTCCCTCCCGCCACGGGTACCATGTAATCTTGTGCTACCTGCTCTGTGGTCGGATAGTCGGCGACTAAACTGTCTCCCCCACCTGGTTTGCCAGGTGAGGAGGGGGCTGTGGACCCCCAGAAGGACAAAAAACGAGACCTGTCAAAGGGCGGATGAGTTTCTAGCGAGCCAACGGCCATCCACAATTCAGAAGTTGCGATCACTGTTGTACATAGCATTGTAAGGAATGATAAAGCACACACACCAAAATCCCATACTTCCAGCGGCGGAAGTCCGCAGGAACTGGAGGACAGAGATGTGTGGTGTGTCCGTCACCGTTCCCGTTGGAAACCAGCTCCACTACGTCGCTAATGTTTTCAACGACACCCCCCTCCCTCCAACTCTTTCTCAGGTACATCGATGACTGCATCAAAGCTGCTTCCACCACCCGTGCAGAACTCATCAATTTAATCAACTTTGCCACAAACTTCCACCCTGCCTTCAAATTCACATTGTTTAAGAGGGAACTGCAGATGCTGGAGAATCGAGTCTGCACCCCGGGGGCATGAACATCGAATTCTCCCAATTTTGTTAGTCCTTGCTGTCTCCTCCCCTTCCTCAGCCCCCCTGCTGTCTCCTCCCATCCCCCAGCCTTCTGGCTACTCCTCCTTTTCCCTTTCTTGTCCCCGCCCCCGATCAGTCTGAAGAAGGGTTTCGGCCCGAAACGTTGCCTATTTCCTTCGCTCCATAGATGCTGCTGCACCCGCTGAGTTTCTCCAGCTTTTTTGTGTAACCTTCAAATTCACATTGATTATTTCGATACCTCCATCCCCTTTCTTGATGTCACTGTTTCCATTTCAGGAGGCAAACTATTCGCTGACATTTACTATAAACTCCAAAGATGCCGCCTGACGTGCTAAGTCCCTCCAGCAGCTCGATTTTTTTTTTTTCTGATGGCAATTTATAATCTCAAATCAAAAGCATAGAACAGTACTGCACAGGAACAGGCCCTTTGGCCCTCAATGTCTGTGCTGAACATGATTGCAAAATAAACTAATCTCCTCTGCCTGTTTATAATCCACATCCGTCCAATCCAAGAGTATCCAAGTGTCAATCTAAAAGCCTCTTAAATGCCACTGTCATGTCTGCCCCCATCACCATCCCTGGCAGCGCGTTGTCCACATCCCACAGGCACGATAGTTGGTATTGGTGTGATTTACCCGTGGGTATGGTAGTGAGAGCTGATCAGTGAAATATGTATTGATTTAGACTGGTAGAATGGACAATGTGGGAAAGTAATCAGGAAGAGTTACTTCACATAAGAAATGATTTAAGATTTACAATCGACTTGTCAGTAAGATAGTGAAAGAAAATCACCATAATTCAGGTGATATGTATTTACTGAATGATTTGGAGTGGTGAACTAAGGTGAACAGACTTTTTTTTAACCAGTGTGATGACTTAAAATACTCTGTTGAGCATTCTCAGCAGAATTCAGAGAGTTTTGAAAATCATGCAAATAAATCCACAATAAATTGTATGGGTTACAAGATCATTGTCCTTTGTTGAAGGTCTGGGCAGGCTTTAAGGGTTTTATGGTCAACGCCTGCTTCAAAATCCTAAGTTGGATGTATACAATACATTTTTTAACCCAATTAAATTTTTTTGAATTTTTACATTATTCGATAGTGTAAATAAAGTTGATCTAATTGTATTTAATTTATGTATTTGGAAATAATTCACTAAAGTGTAACTGCATTAGTAACAATATAATGACCAGTTTAAATAGGTGTGAGAGCAATAATAATGTTTTGCAACATGCTCTCAATATAATCACTTCAGCAGTTTAGGAACAATCTGCCATTAAGCTGCTAATGGGAATTGGTGAAAAATAGTCATGAAGTTCTGGAAAACACTGTAGTTTTCTGAGTTATAATTTTGATTCGAAGACTTTAGCCCATTTATCAGTGAGCTAACAGCAGTATTTAGCTTTCCTTCACTGGAAGGTTCCAAACCACAGATCTTTGCCATTTAGTATGAAGTGTTACATTTTTTTATGTAGCACACTAATCATTATATATTTGTTTTTAAAGCCACACAAATGCAAATAAATGTTTAACGAGCACATGCAAGAATGTTGCATACATTTGGAAGTGGGGAAAAAGGAAGTCCAGTAAATTGCAGACTGATAGCTTCATGCCAGAGTTAGGCCAGTTAAAGAAATCTGAAATCAAAGATGTAATGGCAATATTTGTACAAAAAGATGTAATAAATAGCATGACCTTTAGAAGAATGCAATATTTAATCTACTTTTAAATTGCTTTGTAGAATTAACAAAGGATGGTTGAGAGAAATAGTGGACATGATTAATTTGGATTTTCATTAAAAAACCATCTCAAGGTACTGTAATTGGTAAGGTAGACCCAAATCAAAAGTTGGAATATGCATGGTCAGGACTCGAGATGTGAAGCAAGCTGATAGGGCCGTAATGTAAACAAGTCATTGAGTATTATTTCTACTGAAGTAGAATTAGAAAAGCACAGAAAAGTTAAGTACAATGGGTGACTGGGAATGTTACGTGTGACATACAATTGCACTGGGATTAGTACGGTTGTCAGAGGTTATGGGGAGAAGGCAGGAGAATGAGGTTAGGAAGGAAAGATAGACCAGCCACAAATGAATGGTGGAGTAGACGTGATGGGCTGAATGGTCTAATTCTGTTCCTATCACTAAAGAACAGTTCATATTCAAAAGAAGATTAGAGGTAACAGTGAAGATGCAAAAAACCCCACTTGCAACAAATATTAGGCCTATCAGGCTGGACATCTTTATTCCACAGAAAGAACTCTGACGATCTCTTAAAATACAGGTTGAGAATAGAAAGGGTTTGAAATAGTGAATGCAAAGAGCATGGCCACACAAAAGAAAACAGAACTAAGAGACTTCAATATATGGGGATAATAATCTGTAATGGAATTCAGAACAGACCTCTTAGTGTTTAGAATTCAGAACATAACTTTCAGTGTGTCGAATTCCACACCACAAGATTTAGTTGAGACTGGACAAGCTGTGTTTAAAAGAAAGCTAGCTACAGCAAATCCTTTTTTTTAACGGACCCATTTATAACGTATTTTGTTATAGTGATGGACCAGCTGATGCTACTCCAGGCTCACAAAATGCACTAGTGAGCCCTTCTTCACCAGCTGCCACATGGTCCAGTTGACACATCTGCTGTTGCGGCTCACATTGTAGGCCCACGCCGGCAACGCTTTCTTCAGGGCACCGCCATTGATGGCCATTGACCATAAATGCCAGTACATAGAGCCTGTGGTATGTACCATCCACAAAATGCACTTTAGTTACTCCCCCAAACTACTATGACGGTCCTTTCAAAACATAAGACCCTATCAGCAAGACCTCTATTAGCAAGAGGGACAAGAACATTTGTGTATGTACACCTAGTTCCTCTAGGTTGAGCATCATCCTGACATGGAAATGTATGTTGCTGGTCCTTCATTGTTGTTGGGTTTAAATCCTGCAATTCCCTTTCCAACCAATAAAGGTTGTGGGATGACAGAATGGCAGCCATTTCAAAAGACAGCTCAGAATATTAGTGATCATTAGTCAATTCACTGGGAATAATAATAATAATATTTTTATTTATTTATTTATGGTCGACTTTCAAGAGTCTCAAGGACACCTTACAACAATTTAGCAGGTAGAGGAAAAACATGTAAGGGGAATGAAATAAATAGTAGAGACATGACTAGTACACAAAGTAAAGACAGAATTCAATACAAAACACAATATGAGGCAATTACTGCACAGATGAAAAGGGAGGGGGATGTGGGGCTAAGGATAGGCAGAGGTGAAGAGATGGGTCTTGAGGCGGGACTGGAAGATGGTGAGGGAAACAGAATTGCGGATCAGTTGGGGGAGGGAGTTCCAGAGCCTGGGAGCTGCCCTGGAGAAGGCTCTGTCCCCAAAACTGCGGAGGTTGGACTTGTGGATGGAGAGGAGACCGGTTGATGTGGATCTGAGGGACCGTGAGGATTGGTAGGGGGAGAGGAGGTCAGTGAGATATGGGGGGGGCAGATGGTGGAGGGCTTTGTAGGTGAGGATAAGGATTTTGTAGGTGATCCGGTGGGTGATGGGAAGCCAGTGAAGTTGTTTGAGGATTGGAGTGATGTGATGCCAGGATTTGGTGTGGGTGATGAGTCGGGCGGCTGCGTTCTTGACCAGTTGGAGTCGGTTGATGTAGGTGGAGCTGATCCCAAGGAGAAGTGAGTTGCAATAGTCCAGTCGGGAGGAGATGAAGGCATGGATGAGTCTTTCAGCAGCGGGAGGTGTAAGAGAGGGTCTGATTTTGGCGATGTTGCGGAGATGAAAGAAGGAGGTTTTAATGACATGGCGGATGTGAGGCTCAAGGGAGAGGGTGGAATCAAAGATCACGCCAAGGTTGCGGGCCTTGGGAGATGGGGAGACAGTGGTGCCGTCGATGGTGAGAGTGGGGTTATTGATTTTGCTCAGTGTGGCTTTGGAGCCTATGAGGAGGAATTCTGTCTTATCGCTGCTGAGTTGGTGCCAGTATAATGCCCAAACAATCCATTGTGGAATAGATTCAAGTTTTGTCTGAGAGATTATTAACGCAAAGATGATGAAGAAATCATCCTCTTGATCGACAGGATTTTTTTTTTTCTCTTTTACTCTGTTAATATTTACTGACTATAAAGAATTGAGGGCTGTCAGATTCTTTCTGGAAATAAACAAATTTCATTCCTCACTTCCTAATTGCACAAATTATTTTAATTGTAGAATAAAAGCATGGTGTAAATATTTCTCTTTCTGTTTGTTCCTCTTGCAGTCTTTCAGGATGCAATTGGGATCCCATTATTCAAATTTGGGAAAAGTAGAACAATTAACTTCTTGTTTTGCTATTAGAAGGCTCTATTTAATGCACTATATCCATGGTGGTTTCATGCTGCTTTTGGGAAAGAGTTTACTGAGTAGCCAGAGGTGGTTCCAGAGGACAAATTATCATTGCTGCTATTTGGAGGATAACAGGGACTGTCAATTACAAACTACACAGGTTCAAAGATGCACAAGAACTTTGTTCAGAGGTTGGTGAATGGGTAAACATAGAAATAGACAATAGTGGCAGGAGTTGGCCATTCGGCCATTCGAGCCAGCATCAGTGCATCTTGGCTGATCATCCAAAATCAGTATCCCGTTCCTGCCTCCTCCCCATATCCCTTGATTCCGTCAGCCCTAAGAGCTAAATCTAATTCTCTCTTGTAAACATCCAGTGAATTGGCTGCCACTGCCTTCTGTGGCAGGGAATTCCACAGATTCATAACTCATTGTTGGGTAGATCATTGGAGTATTTAAAGAGGAAGCAAATTAAATTTTGAAGGATCAGGGATTTGAGGGCAATGGACAACTCGCATAGAAGAGGAGATGAAGCCAGTGGCAACACACTTGTGATCATATTGAATGGCAGGACAAGCTTGCTCTACTCCTGCTCCAATTTTCTTATGTTCATATGATTCCTGGAACAATTGAGAGATTGGAAAATGTAAATGGCTAAGAAGTAGAATTTGGAGAGTCTGTGATATCATTCTGTCTCAACATTATCATGTAAGATAGCTGGAATATTTCAATAATTAGCCGAGGGTTCATATATTTGTTGTGCAGAATGATGTACTCAGTTGTTAGAATGTTTAATTGCTTGTTTGAACATGCCGATGCTATTTTTGATTGCCAGGTAACACAAATGTACATCAATTTACCTAGATATTGAGGTTTTTGAAGGAGTAACCAAGAAGGTCAATGAGTGAAGTAGTCGATGTAGACTGTATGGACTTCAAGGTCTTTGATAAGATTCCGCAGGGTAGATTAACTGCTCTGGAAGGTTAGATCGCATGGGATCCAGGCTGTCTAATTTGATACATAATTGGCATGATGGAAGGAAGCAGAGGATAACGGTGGAAGGTTGTTTCTTGGAGTAAAAGCCCGTGGCGAATGGAGTGCCTTGGGTCAGTGCTGGGCCTGTTGTTGTTTGTTATTTATATCACCAATTTGGATGAGAATGTACAAGGCATGACTGGTAAGTTTGCAGACCACAAAATAAATTGTATCATAGACTTTGAAAACATTGCAGCAGGATCTTGATAAGCTGGGCAAGGAGGCTGTGGAATGGCAAATGGAATTTAATTCGGATAAGTACGAGGTGTTGCATTTCGGGAAATCAGAGCTGGGTGGGACTGTCACAGTGAACGGTAGGGCCTAGGAGAGTGCAGTAGAATAGCTGGACCGGAGTAACAGTGCATCATTCCTGGAAAAATGGCTTCACAGGTGGATAGGGTGATGATAGCGGCTTTTGGCTTGCTGACCCTCATTGCATTGAGTATCAAAGTTGGGATGTTAAGTTGCAGTTGGACAAGATGGTGGTGAAGCTGCACATGGGGTATCATTTTTAATTTTGGTCACTCGGCTTGGGGAAAATGCCATTAAGGTAGAAATAGTACAAAGAGATTATGAGGCTGTTGCCAGGACTTTCGAGTAGGGAGAGGTTGGGCAGGCTTGGACTTCCTTCTTTAGAGCATAGGAGACTGAGGGGTGACGAGCGGATGTAGATAAAGTGGATGGTCACAGTCTTTTTCCCAGAGCAGGGAAGTACAAAACTAGAGGACATAAATATAAGTTGAGAATGGAAGGAGTTAATGGGAACCTGAGGAACAACTTTTTTTACACAGGGTGGTGGGGATATGGAACAATCTGCCAGAAGAAGTAGTTGAGGCAGAAACAATAACAACATTTAAAAGACATTTGGACAGGTACACGGATAGGAAAGGTTCAGAGGGATATGGGTCAAAGGCGGGCAAATAGTACTGGCGAAGATGGCACATCTGGATTGCCACTGACACTTTTGGGCTAAAGGGCCTGTTTCCGTGTGGTATGACTTGTGAACTTTGCAGATGAAAGAATGCTTAAAAAAACTCAAGAGGAAATTGAGCAGCACTTTACTGTGCAGCAAGCTGTCAAAAGGATGTTGGCTGCTTCCTATCTGGATAAAGGAACTCAAAAAGCAAGAAATCTTTTTTTTTAAATCCTCAAGTGTCATCGACAAATAAAAACCTGAAAATTGGATCACACTCAGCAAAAAAGTTGTGCAAATTGCGAAGTTACTCTGAAGGATTTGTGTATGTTGATAGAAATAAAAATCTGCCCTCGCTTGTGGTGTAAATGCTATTTTTCTGCTTTTGAGTTATGAATTGGAATTCCCAGTAGCTGAATTAGTGTCAACCTCTTGACTTTCAGGAGGTCTGAGTACGTGAAATTTATTAAGGCATCATTATTAGAAGTACATAATAAAATTTAGTGACTTTTTAAATTGATTAAATGACCTGTATCAACGCTTACTTCAGAAATGGTACATCCTCTGCAATAGTTAGTGAAATGTCAAGAAAAGTGATAAGCAAATGTAAATCTTTCTAGTTGTACGTCGAGCTCCATTACAGAAATTGTTAAAATATTTTCAACTGAAGCACAGAAGACTTTTAATTTTAGCTCAGTTATATTTATGATTACTGGTATGATTTTGAAAGTGGAAACAAGCTAAAAACATTGTTCCACTCTGAGTTTAACCACTTCAGCGAGAGCACTGATCTCAAACGAGGTGTGGTGAGGAAGTCTGACGTTTAACATGCAGCTAACAGGAAGCAAGCAGAAAGTTCAGGGCACGGTACAAATTTGAAGCTTTGAAATCGACAAACATTTAAGGTAAGCGAAATCAATTTGAACACGTAACTGGTGATAAATCATGCAACTTTTGTAATACTTAAGTGAATTAAGATTTGTAACGTGTCTAACATTCAAAACATCTGCAAGAAATGAAGCTTTGTACAGAATACGCTAGATCAAACCACAAGTGATTTTAGCAGAACTGAAACATGACTGTAGGACTGTGTACAGCAGTCAAACTTGAAATATGTTGCACTTCAGCTGCTGTTTCTAAACCAAACAGTATATGAAATATGCAAAATATGAAAATGTTTTTCTATGGCAAGTCATTTAGTTATTTATGAAATTTGGTAGTGCATAGGTTTATGTAAAATTCTGAATAACACTTGACCTGGTTTTGAAAAGAAGAGAAATAATATATAATTGTTACATTGTCTTCCGAAGGCAGCTGTAAGCAGAATCTTTTGTATTTTCAGTACACATACAATAATTCTGTAAAATGCTTGCTGGACAATGTTTTGTCATGTTCAGCACAAAAGGACTGCTCCAAGTATTGAACCATCATCATAGGAAATAAGTTTCATGTGGGTACAATACTTTTTCAGAATATAAAAATTAGATCAATAAAATCAACCATGCAAATGGTATTTTTGAACATGACTGATTTGCAAAAGAGATTTGATCGAGGAAGTATAGTTCTTTTAACAAATTCCTTTCACAGGAGTATGTCTGTTATATCCTCTTGAATATAGATTAATATCTATAATTTCCAAAAATAAGTATTTGCATGTATTTTAAAATGCAGTTGCATGTATTTGGGAAAAATATAAATCCTTTTAATAAGGGTTACTTATTAAGTATACATTGAAAAATCGTAAACCTTTGGGGATATTACTTTAATTGGCACCAAGTGGTTTAGTCTTGTGAGTTCCATATTAAGTTCATTTGATATTGTGAGGGAAGATGATGCAGTGGAAGTGTAAAGTAAGAATGCCATTTAAACTACATTTTATTGCCACATGGTGTAAATGTCACATACTTCATTTGGCCTGTGAAATATCAGCGTTCAATAGGTTCACCAGGTTAATCGTAGGTTCGTTCACTTGGTTAATTCCCGGGATGGTGGGACTGATGTATGATGAAAGAATGGGTTGACTGGGCTTGTATTCGCTGGAATTTAGAAGGATGAGGGGATCTTATAGAAACATATACAATTCTTAGAGGATTGGACAGGGTAGATGCAGGAAAAATGTTCCTGATGTTGGGGGAGTCCAGATCCAGGGATCACAGTTTAAGAATAAGGTGTGGGCCATCTAGGACTGAGGTGAGGAAAGACTTTTTCACCCAGAGAGTTGTGAATCTGTGGAATTCTCTACCACAGAAGGCAGTGGAGGCCAATTCACTGGATTATTAGGGCTAAAGGAATCAAGGGATATGGGGAAAAGCCGGAACGGGGTACTGATTTTGGATGATCAGCCATGATCATATTGAATGGCGGTGCTGGCTCAAAAGGCCGAATGGCCTACTCCTGCACCAATTTGCTATGTTTCTATGTTTCAACACCAACATTGTTAATAATTGCACTTTTTAATGGGGAGGAGAAAACTAAAAATAAAACTGCCCGCATGAACTCTTCTCACATGGATTAAAAATGTTTTTTTTTTTTTAATTAAGTGAAAAATAAGCCCTTTCTGGGTTTTTATTACTGGTGAGCTACAGGCTGTAAAACCTAAATTTCATTTTAAAAAAAAAATATTTTGCTATCATTTTGGAAGTTGGCATAAAGACATGTTGTACTCTAAGTTTTATGCCCCACCCACCCACCATGAGCAGAGTAAGCTGAAATGAATATTGAAGCAGCAACTGAGAATCGGAATGTGTGTTTTTGGAGCAAATTGCCAATGTAAGCTTCAAGCTCCGTGGTTTTTCTAAAGACTAGCTGATTTAGCAGTTGCGTTGAAAGATCTGTATGCTACATTTCTCATGTTAAACAGGAGATTTTTTCTTCTTCTTGAGAAGCCTGAGGAGGCATTGCTAATGGTCAGAAATGTTGATCTTTCAAATAGAGCTATTTTGCCTAATTTGAATTTACAATTCTCATTTAAATTTATGTAGTAATACTAGTTTGTCCTCCACAGAAATCAAGATCTGTAGATTTATACTTAGACTATTTGCCGTTTCTGTTCATCAAATACCGTACAGTGCCTGAGTTAAAGGATATGCAGTTGAGAGTGTACAAGTCTGAACTGAGTTATAACACTTCCATTTTGTACTACTTAATAAAGTTGAGAGGGAAAGATAGATCAGCCATGATTGAATGGAGGAGTTGAACGTTTTTCCTTCTATTATTTATTATGTAAAAGAATATGTGTGTTATGATTGTGTTTATAATTTGTTTGGTTGTTTTGTTGTTTGTCTTTTGCACAAAAGTCCGCGAGCATTGCCACTTTCATTTCACTGCACATCTCGTATGTGTATGTGACAAATAAACTTGACTTGACTTGACTTGACTTGACTCGATGGGCCAAAAGGCCTTATTCTGCTCCTGTCTTTTGAACTTAATGGCTCAAACAGAAATCTTTCTATTGTATGTAAACATATTGAACTTGTAAAAACAACTTTAATTATCTCAACCCGAAACGTCACCATTTCCTTCGCTCCATAGATGCTGCCTCACCCGCTGAGTTTCTCCAGCATTTTCATCTACCTTTAATTGTATAGCTGACACCTTGAAGTCAACTCAATAATATTTACTTTAGATAGACACAATGTTGGAGTAACTCAGCGGATGAGGCAGCATCTCTGGAGAAATGGAAATGGTGACTTTTGTGTATAGACCGTTCTTCAGATCTGATCCGAAACATCACCTATTTCTTTTCTTAAGAGGTGTTGCCTGACCCACTGATTATCTTCAGTATTTTGTGTCTCTCGTTGGTATAAACCAGCATCTGCAGGTCCTTCCAACATAATATTTACTTAAATTCAGTAAGCCAAAGTAATTTTGCTAATGATATCACAGAACATACAACAGAATGGTACAGACGAAGTTCCATCATGTCTGCATCAACTGTAATCCCATCTGGCTGCACATGGTCTGTATTCCTCCATTCCCATCCTGTTCATGTGTCTGACCAAATGCCTCTTAAAAGGTGCTATCATGTCCGTTACCACCTCCCCTGGCAAGCTGTTCCCCGGCACCGATCACTCCATGTAAACAAAAACTTGCCCCGCACCTTACCTCTTACACTTCCCTTTCTCATCATAAATTGATGTCCTCTAGTATTTCTCATTTCCACCCTGGGGAAAAAGCCTGTGGCTAACTATTCTATTAGTCTCCAACACACCTATGTAACCAATCCAAGGTTGTTCAACCTCTCCTTTGTAGCTAATGCACGCCAATCCATGCTGCCTCCTGGTGAACCTCTTACACCCTCTCCAATGCCTCCACATCCTTCCTGTAAAGTGATGACCAGAACTGCACACAATCATACAAATGTCATACGGTCATAAGGAATAGGCGTAGAATTAGGCCATTCGGCCCATCAAGTCTACTCCACCATTCAATCATGACTGATCTGTCTCTCCCTCCTAACCCCATTCTCCGGCCTTCTCCCCATAACCTCTGCCAACCGTACTAATCAATAATCTATCCATCTCTGCCTTAAAAATATCCACTGACTTGACCTCTACAGCCTTCTGTGGCAAAGAATTCCACAGATTCACCACCCTCTGACTAAATACATTTCTCCTCATCTCCTTCCTAAAAGAACGTCCTTTAATTCTGAGGCTATTCCAGTCCTTGACTCTCTCACTAGTGGAAACATCCTCTCCACACCCACTCTATCCAAACCTTTCACTATTCCATATGTTTCAGTGAGGTCCCCCTTCATTCTTCTAAATAATGTGGTCTAACCAATGTTTTTTACACCTTCAATGTGATTCACCAACATTTATATAATTCCTCAACTGATGAAGGCAAACATGCTACCTTTACCACCCAGTTCACGTGCTGCCATTGTCATGGAACTATGGGGTGATTTCACCAAAGGTCAAATGAGCGTAGATCCCCCCTCACGTGACCGAAAATTTTAACTGGAGGACATCTCTCAGTTTGGTATATGTAAGTGAATGGGGAAACACGCACTTTCCCACCCGTTAAAAACATGGAAAACGGCCGATTTTTGAGCTGAAATTTTCTGTGCTAGTCGGGGTGACCATGAAGCACAGCGACCTAAATTTTCAGGCAAAAAAAAAGTGAACAGCTGACAATTGCCGTGGTGATTTTAAGATCCAAAATATCGGGAATTATCGCGTTTGCTCGCTGAATTTCATCAAAAGTAAGGCATTATTAACTTACTTTTGATGAAATTCAGCGAGCAAACGCGATAATTCCCGATATTTTGGATCTTAAAATCATCACGGCAATTGTCAGCTGTTCACTTCCGCCGCTTTCTACCTTCAGTTCCCTCTTGTAATTACCTCACTTTCTATCTTTTTTTTTGCCTGAAAATTTAGGTCGCTGTGCTTCACGGTCACCCCGACTAGCACAGAAAATTTCAGCTCAAAAATCGGCCGTTTTCCATGTTTTTAACGGGTGGGAAAGTGCGTGTTTCCCCATTCACTTACATGTTCCAAACTGAGAGATGTCCTCCAGTTAAAATTTACGGTCACGTGAGGGGGGGATCTACGCTCATTTGACCTTTGGTGAAATCACCCTATAGACTAGCACCCCAAGATCTCTCTGTATAGCTCCTCTGGGTCCTGCCATTTATAGTATACTTTCCTCATGCATTTGACCTTCCAAAGTGCAACACCTCATTTGTCAGGATCAAATTACAACCATTACTTACTCACCCAAATTTCCAACTGATCTATAGTCTGTTGACGGCCTTCCTCACAGTCCTGTGTTCTCTGCAAATTTACTAATCAGACCACCAAAATATATAAAATAACGGAGGTCCCAACACTGATCCTTGCAAAACATCACTGGCATCTGACATCCAGTCAGAAAAGCACTCCTCCACCATTACACACTGCCTCCTGTGACAAAGCCAATTTTGTATCCAATTTGGCACCTCGTTGTGAATCCCATGTGACGATATTCTGGGCTAGCCTACCATGAAAGGCCTTATCAAAGACTTTACTAAAGCTCACATAGATAATGTCCACTGTCCTATCATCAGTAGTCATCTTCATCCCTTCCTTGAAGTGAGAGGGCCCCCCCCATCTGAAACCACGCTATCCCTAATAAGTCAATGGTTTTTCAAATGTAACTAAATCCTGTCCCTAAGAATCATCTCCAATAATTTCCCTCCCACTGATGTAAGGCTCACTGGCTTATGATTTCTGGGATTATCCTTGTTGACCTTTTAAACAAAAGGAACAATTTTGGCTATACTCCCGTCTTGTGGGACCTCGCCTTTGACTAAATAGGATACAAAGGTCCCCGTCAGAATTGTGATTTATGATTAAGAATTGTGACCTTTATTAAGATCATTCATACAGCAGGCTAAAGATGGTCAAATCTATTCAATGCATTTTTGAGTTTTATAAGGGATTTAGTAGAGAAGATTTTCACCTCAATCCCTTAAATTATTTTCGGATTGATGTAAAAACAAAAACTCCTTTAACCTATTCTGGATTGGTGTAAACAAATCCTATTTAGAGCTGCTCCAGACCTACCTTATTTTTTATTAAACCTCAATGTTTATGCTACCACTCTCTCACACAGCCCCATCATTCTTTTGTTGTTTCAATTTTTCTTGCCCTCCATCCTTTCTCAGATATTCCTTTTGTGTTCTGTTAGTTCCTGTCTCTGTTCACCATGTTTTAAAACTTGTTTTCCCTCAATCTTTCCCGGTTCTGATAAAATGTCATTGACCTGAAACATTAACTCTTTCATTCTGCAAAGATTCTGTCTGACCTGAGTATCTACAATTGTAGAAAATATGAGCAGTAATAGTCACCTTCGTCCTGAATGTCTTCCTTGAATAGAGATCTAGTCAATTACCTTCCACCAACATTCTCAGTCATTTGGCTGAACTCTTCATCACATTGAACAATATCCACTTAATTCTACTCATTTTCTTCAGATCAAAGATGTGGCTGTTATAACTTGTATTGGCCCAAGTTATGTGAGATATGTCAGACTATCTTTGTTTTAGAGTGCTACAGTGTGGATACAGGCCCTTCAGCCCAATTTGCCCACACCAGCCAACATCTCTCAGATACACTAGTACCACCTGCCAGTGTTTGATCCATATCCCTCCAAACCTCTCCTATCCATGTACCTGTTGAAACATTGGGATAGTCCCTGCCTCAACTACCTCCTCTGGCAGCTTGTTCCATACATCCACCACCCTTTGGGTAAAAAGGTTACCCCTCAGATTCCTATTAAATCTTTTCCCCTTCACCTTAAACCTATGTCCTCTGGCCCTCAATTCACCTACTCTGGGCAGGAGACTCTGTATCTACCAGATCTATTCCTCTCGTGATTTTAAACACCTCCATAAGATCATCCCTCATCCTCCTGCACTCCAAGGAATAGAGTCCCATCCTACTCAACTGCTCCCTATAGGTCAGACCCTCTAGCTCTGGCAACATCCTCGTTAATCCTCTCTATACCCTTTGCAGCATGACAAAATCTTTACTATAACATGGTGCCTGGAACTGAACACAATACTTGAAATACGTCGTCGCCAACATCTTGTACAACGGGAACATGACCTCATAACTTCTATACTAATTTTACCTGTGGAAGGCCGATTAGGCTCTTTTTCTCAACTCATTTATTTGGTATAACCATATAACCATATAACCATATAACAATTACAGCACGGAAACAGGCCATCTCGGCCCTACAAGTCCATGCCGAACAAATTTTTTTTCCCCTTTAGTCCTACCTGCCTGCACTCGTACCATAACCCTCCATTCCCTTCTCATCCATATGCCTATCCAATTTATTTTTAAATGATACCAATGAACCTGCCTCCACCACTTCCACTGGGAGCTCATTCCACACCGCCACCACTCTCTGCGTAAAGAAGTTCCCCCTCGTATTACCCCTAAACTTCTGTCCCTTAATTCTGAAGTCATGTCCTCTTGTTTGAATCTTCCCTATTCTCAAAGGGAAAAGCTTGTCCACATCAACTCCGTATATTGATGACTACTTTGGTGCTGCTTTCTGCATTGAACAAAAGTCCTATTACAGTCAATGTTAAAATGCACTCTGCTCCCACCCTTGCATGGTCCATCACTGACTCTTCCCTTTCAGGTTCATTTTATCCAAAGGAATAGACTAGCCACAAACCTCCATTACAAGCCGAGAGGCTCCACAGTTGCCTCCCATTGGCCTTTTATAAGGTCTCCATTTCATTAATCCAGTTCTTCTGTTAGAAACATAGACAATAGGTGCAGGAGTAGGCCATTCAGCCCTTCAAGCCAGCACCGCCATTCAATGTGATCATGGCTGATCTTCCAGAATCATTCCCCTGTTCCTGCTTTCTCCCCACATCCCTTGATTCTGTTGGCACTAAGAGTTATATCCAACTATCTCTTGAATACATCCAGTGAATTGGCCTCCACTGCCTTCTGTGGCAGAGAATTCCACAGATTCACATCTCTATCTTTGCCTTAAAAATATCCACTGACTTGGCATCACAGCCCTCCCTCTGTGGCAATGACTTCCACAGATTAACTACCCTCTGATTAAAGAAGTTCCTCTTCACCTTTTTAAAAGAATGCCCTTTAATTCTGAGGCTACGACCTCCGATCCTAGACTCTCCCACCAGTGGAAACATTCCTTCCACATCCACTCTATCTATGCCTTTCATTATTCTGTAAGTTTCAATGAGGTCGCCCCCTCGACCTTCTAAACCCCAGGGAGTAGAGGTCCAGTGCTGTCAAACGCTCTTCATCCTACTCGGACATGTCTGTCTGTGGCCTCCTGCATTGGCACAGTGCAAGCTTGAAGTACAGACCTTCTTCATCTATCATCACACAAAATTAAACTCTTCAACATCTGATAGTGCACTTTCTTTGGTCATATCATAACTAGTCATTTTTGCTGTAAGTTATCCAGCTGCGACATTGGCTCAATTTTATCCCACTCAGCACAGCCTCCACAGCTATTTATGCTACATCATACTCTACCCTATCCTGAGCCCATTACATATAATGCCTTTGTCCTATCACCACCTCCTTCCCTGCAATTTAACACTTTTTATTTTACTCTTTCTCAGTTTTAACGAAGGGTCTGGACCTGAAGCATTATCACTGACTCTCGCTACACAGATGCAGATTGACCTGTGGAGTGTTTTCAGTATTTTCTTCTTTATTGCACATTTTCCAATGCACCCGTTTTAATTTTATACGTTACTTCTGGGCTTGTTTAACCGAGGCCACTGTTTCAGTGTAATTCAAAAATATATACAGGTGCTAGAAATCTGAAATAAAAACAAAAGACATGCTCGAACTACTCTGCTGGTAATGCAGCATCAATGGAAAGAAAAAGTAAATGTGTTGGGCCCAGGTTCCCTTTGTGAAAATCTTGTATATAACAAAGCATCCTTGCTTCAGTATTTAAACCTTGTGCAGTGAAGGCTAGTGTATCATTCACTGCCATAACTGCTTGTTGTGATTGCTGTACAAGTTTACACAGATCCCGTTTGTATATCAACATTTTTCAGTGTCTCATTATTTTTTTGTTTTTCGTACCAAAATGGATAACCTTACCATATGCTACTCTATCTACCTTATTTGTCCATTCTCTTAATCCCATCCAATTTTGTAACATTGACAAACTTCAATATATTACATTTAGATCCTTCATCCAAATCACTGTTATACAGTGCCCTCCATAATGTTTGGTCAAAGACCCATAATTTATTTATTTGCCTCTGTACTCCACAATTTGAGATTTATAATAGAAAAAGAAAATCAAACGTGGTTAAAGCGCACATTGTCAGATTTTAATAAAGGCCATTTTATACATTTTGGTTCTACCATGTAGAAATTACAGCAGTGTTTATACATAGTCCCCCACATTTCAGGGCATCATAATGTTTGGGACACAGCAATGTCATGTAATTGAAAGCAGTAATGTTCAGTATTTTGTTGCATAGTCTTTGCATGTAATGACTGCTTTAAGTCTGCGATTCATCACCATTTGCTGGGTGTCTTCTTTAGTGATGCTCTGCCAGGCCTGTATTGCAGCCATCTTTAGCATGTTTGTTTTGGGGGTTGGGGGGTTAGTTCCTTTTGGTTTTCTCTTCAGCATATAAAAGGCATGCTCAATTGCGTTCAGATAGGGTGATTGACTTGGCCACTCAAGAATTTAACACTTTTTAGCTTTGACAAACACATTTATTGCTTTAGCAGTATTGCTGCAGAATGAACTGCTGGCCAATGAGTTGAAGCAATTGTTTGAAGTTGAACAGATAGGATGTCTATACACTTCAGAATTCATTATGCTACCACCATCGGCAGTTGTAGCAACAATGAAGATAAGTGAGCCAGTACCTTCAGCAGCCATACATGCCCAGGCCATAACACTCCCAGCACTGTGTTTCACAGATGACGTAGTATGCTTTAGATCTTAGGCAGTTCCTTCTCTCCTCCATACTTTGCTCCATCCTATTTTTGCGGCTAACCAGTGGTTTGCACCTTGCAGTGTAGCCTCTCTATTTCTGTTCATGAAGTCTTCTGCGGGCAGTGGTCATTGACAAATCCACTCCTGAACAGTGTTTCTGATCTGTCGGATAGGTGTTTGGGGAGCTTTCTTTATGATAGAGAGAATTCTTCTGTCATCAGCTGTGGAGGTCTGCCTTGGCCTGCCAGTCCCTTTGCGATTAGTAAGCTCACCAGTGCTCTCTCTCTTAATGATGTTCCAAACATCTGATTTTGGTAAGCCAAAGGTTTGGCTGATGTTTCTAACAGTTTTATTCTTGTTTCTTAGTCTCATAATGGCTTCTTTGCCTTTCATTGGCACAACTTTGGTCCTCATGTTGCTAAACAGCAATAAAAGTTTCCAAAGGCGATGGAAAGACTGGAGGAAAGACTAGGTGCTGAGAGCTCTCGTATACCTGCATTAAGGAGGCAATTAAATGCACCTGAGCAATGACAAACACATGTGAAGCCATGTGTTCCAAACATTATGGTGCCCTGAAATGGGGGAACTATGTATAAACACAGCTGTACTTTCTACATGGTAAAACCAAAATGTATAAAAATGGCCTTTTAAAAAAAATGGGACCTCAGACGGGGGCAGAGGTTCACCTTCCAACAGGACAACGATCCTAAGCACACAGCCAAGACAACGCAGGAGTGGCCTCGTGACAAGTCTGTGAATGTTCTTTGGTGGCCCAGCCAGAGCACGGACTTGAACCCGATCGAACATCTCTGGAGGGACCTGTAAAAAGGTTGTGCATTGACACTTCCCATCCAACCTGACAGAGTTTGAGAGGATCTGCAGAGAAGAATGGCAGAAATTACCCAAATACAGGTTGCCAAGCTTGTAGCGTCATACCCAAGAAGACTTGAGGCTTTAATCGCTGCCAAAGATGCCTCAACAAAGTACTAGTAAAGGATCTGAATACTTAAGTAAATGTGATATTTCAGTTATTTCTTTTTAATTGCTTTGCAAAAATTTCTAAACATGTTTTCGCTTTTTTTATTATGGGGTATTGTGTGCAGATTGATGGGGGAAAAAAGGATTTAATCCATTTTAGGACAAGGCTGTAACGGAACAAAATGTGGAAAAAGTGAAGGGGTCTGAATACTTTATGAATGCACCGTATATCAGTGTTGAAAAACTGTTCCTAGAGTCTAATATAACATTATATTTCAGCCTTTTGAAATTTTCTTTGCTAAGCAAATTCTACAGACTTCCTCATTGCAGTGTTAGAATTAAAAATACTAAGTTGTTTTACATAATTAAAAAAACAGGAGGATAAATAAATAAAGAGGAAAATTATTTAATAACAAAGATAGACACTAAATTACAAACATAACAAAGATAGATACAAAATTCTGGAGTAACTCAGCGGTCTGACAGCATCTTTGGAGAAAATGGACAAGTGACGTTTCGGATCAGGGACCTTCGTCATACTGATTGTAGGAGGGAAGAGGCGGGGAAAAAACTGGAAGCTAGAAAAAATTGGAATAATCGGGGTCAGCAACAGATGACTTGGGGCAAGGAGGTTCCCTGATAGACTAATTGGTGGTTGGAGACAGCTGTGAGCCTAGGAGGAATACCTTGTTGCGAAGTGTGGAACTAGTTAACAGACCTTTAGTGGAGGTGAGGAAGGGAGGTGTTTGTGGAAGTTACCTAAAATTGGAGAATTCGATGTTCATACCATTGGGTTGTAAACTGCCTAAGTTTTCTATTATATTCAGAATAATGTATTGGTACAGCTGAATAACACAGAATATGCTCCATGAAATCACCTTCCTTGTAAATATGATTGACTATGATAACTGTTACAGATTCAGTATATTCCCAAATTTTCATTAATATTCTGAGATTGTCTTTGGAAATTCACTCCTGAGAATACATTGAATTATTTTTTTTCTTCCCTTGGTCTAACAAGTTTAACAAACTTTCTGAAGCAATGCAACAAAACAAGAAATTGCAACGTTGCTACATCAATATACCAATGTATTTTGCTGTCTTCACCGCATCAAATATCTTAATGTAATATTCAATAGAGTGCTTATTTGTAGGATTTATGTATAGTTGCTCCATATTTTTGGAAGAAAATATTTCAAATTACTGGAAATTTAAGAGAATGTACTCCATCAGTACAATAGAAATGCATTGATTCTCTCAAATTGAAAATTGACATTTTTTAGTTATTATTTATTCCCCAAGTTCTGTGTACATGAACTTTCTTAAAATAAAGAAAAATATTTATCATCTAAAAGTTGGTACATCTAAATATTTGGTTGCAAGCTGAAAATATAAACAAATAAAAACAATGTGCTATAAAATCTCTGATGGAACATATATCAATACTCAAAACATCAGATAACAAGGAACAACAAATTTTATCTTGGTTTAGAGTACTTAGTTTTAAGAGCTAATGACATTGAAACTGCTGCCAGAACACAATGGCTTCTTTGAGTTGTGACAAGGTTGAAACATGATAACATTATATCAGGCAGACTTTTAATGTTACTTTCTTTAAAAATTACACTGTACTTTCTGATAAAATGGAATCTAATCTTGTGTATAGGGTGATTTCACCAAAGGTCAAATGAGCGTAGATCCCCCCTCACGTGACCGAAAATTTTAACTGGAGGACATATGTCAGATCGGTACATGTTAGTGAATGGGGAAACACGCACTTTCCCACCCGTTAAAAACATGGAAAACGGCGGATTTTTGAGCTGAAATTTTCTGTGCTAGTCGGGGTGACCGTGAAGCACAGCGACCTAAATTTTCAGGCAAAAAAAAGATAGAAAGTAAGGTAATTACAAGAGGGAACTGAAGGTAGAAAACAGCGGAAGTGAACAGCTGACATTTGCCGTGGTGATTTTAAGATCCAAAATATCGGGAATTATCGCGTTTGCTCGCTGAATTTCATCAAAAGTAAGGCATTATTAACAGCACGTCGTTCCCCCCCCCCTCTCCATGTCGCTGATCGATCCAAAGGAACAGCAGGGTCATTACAGTTTGGCACCAGCGCTGTCGCAGGAGCTGCCAGGGCGAGGTTGTAGACTACGACGAACTACCTTAGGACATCCAACTCCAGATTATCTTGAGGTTTACTCCAGGAGCCTTTTCCATGATTGGATATGGCCACAAGGCAATGGAGGTTTTAGATGGACCACCTTCCCAGGCTGACGAGCCCCATCTGCCCGAGACTCATGGGGGGGGGGGAAGCATCTACCTTCCAGTGCAGGTCTATTGCAATTGCCCACTGCCCACAAATTGCAATTTGTGTAATTTATAAACTATTATCGATTAATACAATTTCACTAACTTATTTATTTATTTTTCAATAACAATTGTAAAGCAATCTTGACTTTTCCCCCACACACGTTTTAAACACAGTAGCGTTGTATGAAAAAAAGGTGTTCCTTGGATGCACTTTGCAACAAATCTTTAGAAAACAATCTATTAATCCTTCTTTATAAACTACAATTTTTAAGTTGGAGTGAATTTTTTACATTTGGGTAAACTGGCATTTTCTATTTTACTAAATTATATTCTGAATTATTTTGTGCCTTTAGTTTTCAAAATTGAAATGGTTAATTAATCTCAAATGGTCTATACATATAGACATGAACACTGCTTCATCTTGATGGAAATATTCTTCATAAACAGTAGCTTTTGTAATCTTGCAATTGTATCCTTGTAAAATATTTTTTATTGTTCTGACTATTTTCAGAGTTTGTAGGTCTCCCCATGACAGCGTGGGCTTTCCCGGGTGCTCCGATTAACTCCTACATTCTCCGACTATTTTCATAGGCTGTTAATAAAAACTAAGTTCAAACACCATTCCTGTTATTGCACAATTTAGAATTTTATAATTAAATCTTGATTTCTGAATGCAAGGTAGCAAATTAGAATTCAATTGGGATTTCTTTCTGAGAATGGGGTTTGATCAGTTCTGGAGATCAACTCGATGCAAAATTAGACAGCCTGGCAATATTAGGGAAAATATATGACTGCACTGCAGACCAGTATGAAAAAAAGCTGAATATTTAATTGTTTTCATTGTGAAATGGGAGCTTTGCGTCCCATGTCTTGAGTTTATACACTTTGATGATTTTGTTTCACTCAAAATCTACTGTGTTATATCTTTACACAAAACTGATAGAAAAATGGATTTTGATGTAGAATCTGTGTATTTCCCACTGTGCATTTACATTTTTCAGTTAATTGTTATGAGGAATTATTCTCCTGCAATTTGAACGATACTTTCCAAAATATCTGAAAAGCTGGCGAGATATTGTAAAAGCATAATTTAAGTTGGCATTATATTGAGGATGTAAGGGCTGGACACAAGGCAGTATAGCATATTGATCAGACAACTTTTTCCAGTCTTTGCTTTATTTCATCAGCCCCAGAAAATGTATTAAATTAGCTTGGCAACAGAGGGAAGGGACTAGTAAACATAGAAACATACAAACATGGAAAAGGGTGCAGGAGTTGGCCATTCGGCCCTTTGAGCCAGCACAGCCATTCAATATGATTGTGGCTGATGATCCAAATCAGTACCCCATTCCTGCTTTTTCCCCATATCCCTTGATTCTGTTTGCCCTAAGAGCTAAATGCAACTCTCTTGAAAACATCCAGTGAATTGGCCTCCACTGCCTTCTGTGGCAGAATTCCACAGATTCACAACTCTCTGGGTGTAAAAGATTTTCCTCATCTCAGTCCTAAATGGCCTGCCCTTTATTCTAGGAAACCCACGACATACTCTTATTTAGAATCAGAATCCGATTTTATTCGCCAAGTACTGTATGTTTTGCAACATACGAGGAATTTCACTGGCCAGGTCAGTCATACAATTAAAAGCAACAGATTAGCCAAAATCACATTTTAATATGAAAATCCACGACAGTGACTCCTACACATTCCTAACTGATGGATGGCTAAATAAAGTTCAAGTCCTTCCCTTTTGTTCTTCCTCGGTCGTGGGCCTTGAGCCCTCCGCTGACGTGATGATCGTGATTCTTGTAGCCGGTGGCGTTCTGGCCCTCCTTGTCGAGGCGTTCTGCCACGCCCCGCGCCGGGCGATCAAACCTTGCGTCGGGGCTAATCGGACCTTTGATGGTTGGAGGTCCTGACTTGCCTCTCCCGAGACTGCGAGCCCTTGATGGTAAGTCCGCAGGCCGCGGTGGGAGCGATCCCAGGCAAGGGATCCACTCCGATGTTAAGTCCACGCCCTGGGTGGGGTCTCACGACAGTCCGAGGCGGCCTCCAGCTCCAGCGATGGTAGGCCGCAGAGCTCGGAGAATGTGATCTGAAAAACGATCACATCTCCGGGAAGGTAGGAACTTGAAAAAAAAGTTTCCCCCGATCAAACAAACTGAAGTACATTAAATCAATCAGTATGGATGGGTGACAAATCCTCCATAGTTCTCAAACAGCTTTTTCCCCCGCTGTTATCAGACTTTAAATTGACATCTCATAGGCTAAGGATGTATTTTCTATCTCTCAATCTACCTGACTGCTTTTCTTGCACTTTAAAAAACAAACTCGTTTTCTTCAGCGGTAATACTATATTTCGCACTCTGATTTTTTGTCTTTTTACCTGTATTCGTGTATGGTTTGATTGAACTTGTGTATGACATAATTTGCCTGGATAGTGCACAAAACAAAGCTGTTTACTATATCTCAGCACATATGACAATAATAAACCAATACCAATTTCAAAGGTTTGCTGTGCTGCAGACCCAGAAACATTTCAGGAAAGATGGATGGCTCACCAAATATAACATTTTTTTGAAAGAAAAGTCAACAAATACTGTTTATCATCATCCACCTTCAGTATTTTGTTTGATGGTATTAGGAGGGATGACCCACGTGCAGATAATAAATATTTCAGGAAGAATTGCAGTGCTTTTTGTTCTTGCATTGCTGCCAATTATAACTGAGAAAGGGCCATTGTTTAAAATGTTTGTGCTGCATTGAATGAAAAATGGTGGTGCTTTCCTATGATTTCCATAAGCAACTCATCAAGGCCTGGGCATAATCCTTCAGCACTGCGCTTAGAGAAGACAACCAGTTTTGAGATACAGTAAGGAAACGGGTCCTGCGGCTCACCGAGTCGATGCTGACCAATGATCCCTGTAGCACTATCCTGCACACTAGGGACAATTTATAACTTTTTTACGAGTCTTGTTATTTTGGTTTCACCATGTAGAAATTACAGCAGTGTTTCTACGTAGCCCCCGCATTTCAGGGCACCATGTTTGAGACACATGGCTTCACAGGCATTTGTCATTGCTCAGGTGTGTTTAATTGCCTCCTTAATGCAGGTATAAGAGAGCTCTCAGCACCTAGTCTTTCCTCCAGTCTTTCCATCACTTTTGGAAACTTTTATTGCTGTTTATAAATATGAGGACCAAAGATGTTCCAATGAAAGTCAAATAAGTCATTAAGAAACTGAGAAACAAGAGACATCAGCCAAACTGAGGCTTATTAAAATCAATTGTTTGGAACATCATTAAGAAGAAAGAGAGCATTGATGAGCTTACAAAATGCAAAGGGACTGGCAGGCCAAGGAAGACCTCCACAGCTGATGACAGACGAATTCTCTCTATAATAAAGAAAAATTCCCAAACACTTGTCCGACAGATCAGAAACACTCTTCAGGAGTCAGGTGTGGATTTGCCTCCACTGTCCGCAGGAGACTTCATGAATAGATATACAGAGGCTATACTGCAAGATGCAAACCACAGGTTAGCTGCCAAAATAGGATGGCCAGGTTACAGTTTGCCAAGAAGTACTTAAAAGAGCAACCACAGTTCTGGTAAAAGGTATTGTGGACAGATGAGATAAAGATGAACTTGTAACAAATTGATAGCAAGAGCAAAGTATGGAGGAGAGAAGGAACTGCCCAAGATCTAAAGCATACCACCTCATCTGTGAAACACAGTGATGGGGGTGCTATGGCCTGGGCATGTATGGTTGCTGAAGGTACTGGCTCACTTATCTTCATTGATGATACAACTGCTGATGGTGCAGCATAATAAATTCTGAAATGCATAGACACATCCTATCTGCACAAGTTCAAACAAATGCCTCAAAACCCATTGGCCAGCGGTTCATTCTACAGCAAGACAATGATCCCAAACATACTGCTAAAGGAACAAAGGAGTTTTTCAAAGCTTAAAAAATTGTCAATTCTTGAGTGGCCAAGTCAATCACCCGATCTGAACCCAATTGAACATGCCTTTTATATGCTGAAGAGAAAACTGAAGGGGACTAGCCCTCAAAACAAGCATAAGCTAAAGATGGCTGCAATACAGGCCTGGCAGAGCATCACCAGAGAAGACACCCAGCAACTGGTGATGTCCATGAATCACAGACTTCAAGCAGTCATTGCATGCAAAGGATAGACAACAAAATACTAAACATGACTACTTGCATTTACATGACATTGCTGTGTCCCAAACATTATGAAGCCCTGAAATGGGGGGGGGACTATGACTATGTATAAACACTGCTGTGATTTTGACGGTGAAACCAAAATGTATAAAAATGGCCTTTATTAAAATCTGGCAATGTGCACTTTATGTGATTTTTTTTAAATTACAAATAGAAAATGTGATTTTTTTTCTATTACAATTCTCAAATTGTGGAGTACAGAGGCAAATAAATAAATGATGGGTCTTTGTCCCAAATATTATGGAGGGCACTATTATATATCGGATTTTAGCCTAATCTTCAAAGAAGAAAGCAACAGCCTAGGCTGACTCTCCTTGTAAAGATAATTCTCCACCTCTGCCAAAATCCTCCAATTTTTCACACTTAGTTGCATATCAAACCCTTCATTTAAAATGGTGACAAGAAATGTGCACATTGCTCTTCCTGTGGAAGGCCTAATGATTTCTGCAGTTCCAGAATGATCATGCCATTTTACATTCTATATCTTTGTCAGTATTAGGCAAGTTTCTTCTCCATTTTAAATACCTCATCTTGAGAAAGTACTAATGTAGTGTTTCCATTTCAGTATCTGTAAGAAAATAGAGGTTTGCAATACTAGAAACAGGAAGAACTTGCAGGGTTTTGAGAAGTAATATGGTAAAGGAAATAAACTTCTTCTTGCGAATAGCGTGCACAGCCTAAAGTTGTAGATCAAGGGTAGACATCCAGGCCAGGACAGCATCAGTTACTGGGTGGATGGCTTTGATGCCCCCAGGGAAAAGCCTCAGTGGGCAGTCATTCACAATGTGTGGGATGGTCTGGTCTGGATGTCCATAATCGCAAGCAGGACCCACTTATGCAGGTGATGGGCTGTTCTTGCATGGAGTGTGCGGATTTTGTTCAGGGCTAGCCATTGCTTGCGATGGAGGTCAAAACCCGGTGGTTTCACTGTGGGGTCTGTGATGCCAGTAATTCCCCATTCTCATCTTTGGTTGAGCAGCCCCAGGATGAGTCCTCTGCATGTACTTCTGGGTGGTGAAATGTGGGTAGCATGGAGGCAGGCCACGTGACTCTAGGGGGTTTATATGCACTTGAGACAGTGATATCCCCAATCCTCACAGTAGCAATGAAATGTCATTGGAGCAAGATTCCTCAAGAACACAGAAATCATGTCGGTCATAACAAGTAAGTAGCAATGCCGTATTTTTTGTGTCCTACAGCAGCAACAAGCTTGAAGCCACAGATACAGAGGTTGGAAGCACATGAGGTATCAACGATGTGCGTCTCTTGTAGAAGGAGGACATCAGCATTAAGGTCCTTAGCAGATCTTGAGATGTAGTCATTCTTTGCCCTGGACATTCCTTCCACATTTAGCTGGTAGATGCATAGAAATTTCCCAAGTTCTGGTCCTGGGAAAGGCCGCTTGGGCGATGAGTCACTAGGAGCATGGTCAAAAGTGACACCAAAACACAACATCTATTTGTTTGTGCACGTCGGATTGATTGCATTAGTGGAAACAGGGTGGACCATGTGAGGGTTGCAGGGAAATGATAAATAACTGGAATGGTAAACAATTCCAGGTAAAGAAATTCCTTCTAACTTCAGGGTAGATTCCCAGAAGCGCAGCTCAGAATGGAAAGTTTTAGTCGCTCAGAAGAAGGAAGCTATGAAAAGATTGTCCGATACTATTTAAAACATTACTTGAGCAATCGCCAGGACCTTTGTGAAATTATTGCAGAAATTAAGTCATTTGGGAACTGATGAAGTGGCAGAATTGGTGACACGACCAGCTGCGGCTGTTGAAATGTACTCTTATTTAGGCAGCTAGCGGCCCTTGTTTTTGAACTTTTAAGGCCTCAGTATTTGTATTTTAGTTGCACGAAGTCTAGGGGCTTGAAGTATAATTCCACAAGATTTTTTGGCCCAATAGGTCAACCAAGCACACTGCTAGAAAAAGGAACAATAGGACAACGGTGACTTTGTGGATCTTTGATGGAATTTGTCGCAAAAAGCCAAATCTGGTAATTGTGGCAACATAACTGGTTTTCATTGTGCAAGTCTTGTTATATGTGTTTGCAACACCATATTCCTGAATGATACACACTGTGGGAAGGGATTACTGAGCAGATAAAGGTTAAAATTCAAGGATGTGTGTAAAGCTTCCCTTAGACTTTTCCTTGGTGTGTCGTAGTGGCACAGTGGTAAAGATGCAGCCTGACAGCGCCAGAGACCCGGGTTTGATCCTGACTATGGGTGTTGTATTTATGAGCGCGGAAACAGGCCCTTCGGCCCATCGGGTCTGCGCCGACCAGCGATCCCCGCACATTAACACTATTCTACACACACACACACACACGGGACAATTTTTCCATTTACCAAGCCAATTAACCTACTAACCTGTACGTCTTTGGAGTGTGGGAGAAACCGAAGATCTCAGAGAAAGCCCATGCAGGTCACGGGGAGAACGTACCAACTCGGTGGGAGAAACCGAAGATCTCGGAGAAAGCCCATGCAGGTCACGGGGAGAACGTACCAACTCGGTACCGACAGCACCCATAGTCAGGATTGAACCCGGGTCTCCGGCACTGCATTCTCCTCTCACTGTAAATTGTAAATTGTCCCTAGAGTGTAGGATAGTGTTGGGGTGATTGCTGGTCGGCGTGGATTCGGTGGGTCAAAGGTCCTGTTTCCACATTATATGACTCTATTACTCCATGACTGACTCTATAAATCCAGAGTGAAAACAAGTCGCTCTGCACCATGACGGACTGTTCAAGAAGGAAAAAGTTGCTGCACAGAATGAAAAGTAGCTGATTGTATTTGTTGCCTTTTGTTATCTCTTACTCCATCTCTTCTACCAGTGCAAAAGCTGCAAAGAAATTAATCAAATTAATGCATTTATATATTGAATAATTCTGTTAATAATTTAGTTTTTAAATTTATGGTCCAAAACAAGGGGGGTGCTAAATTTCAGATTGCAGTCCATATAAAATGAATACGACCTTCCAACCTTTTGGAATTTGCTGTGAACCTGATGCACATTTTATTCTCCCTATATCTCTACACAGGATCCCTTTACATGGGATGGTTAGGGTGTACCTTGATGATATCCAGCATCTTCTATGATTGACACCAATGATCAACGCTTTGTGCTTCACTTGACATGCCATCATCTGCAGTTCCTTGTGTCACTAGTAGTCAGACTTTTGTTAATTCACATTCTAAAGCAGAGATGGGTACATTGCAATACATATGCATATGCAGCTTCAGTTTTTGAAGTGTGCATCAACACGGCCAGTGGTGTGGGGCCAGGAAGTTGGAGTTGGTAGGTTTATGTCAGTTTGCAGGCATTTTTTCTTTACTACATCATCTTCCTCTTTTGGATTCTCTCTCCATTATCATTTTTATCTGGTTTTGGGAAATTGCCTCAAACTAACTACATTGTCTTGGGTCTGTTACAAAAAATGCCAATCTATAATAAAGTGATCCAAACTAAATTATAATTGGATCATTTATGGTTAAACCAAACATTTGTTACAGGTTTGTGTTGTTGCAGCAATTCTGTACATTTTTCACGATCAGCAATTCTGTACATTTTTCATGAATAATTGATGCTGCTTAATATAGACCAAGGGATCATGTTGCAGGAATGCTGCCAGGATTAGAGGGTATCTGCTCCAAGGAGAGGTGGAACAAACGTGCGTTGCTTTCTCTGCAGCAGCAGAGGCTGAGGGGACACCTGACAGAAGTATATAAGATTATGAGAGGCATAGATGGGGTAGACAGTCAGAACGTTTTCTCAGGATGGAAATGTCAAAGACTAAAGGGCATAGCTGAGAGGTAAATGGGGAACATTTCTTTCAGACAGCACCAACTGCCTCTCTTTGACCTCTCCTTCATTCTTGGCTCTCGTTATGTGAAAACATGCTTATTTGGGCAGTTGCTGGTTCTATATAAACTATGAATTTCATGGTTCTTGAAAGCCTCTCACAATAACTTAACTGGTGTATGAAATTGAGCAAACAAATTAATATGACAAGCATGTGATTCTCATTTCACAGGGAGGCTGAACTGATGTCAAAAAACAAAGTTATTGTCAGTGTACTTAATGTAGAAATAATAGACCTTTCAATTATTATGTTTTATAAATAAAAATGCACTGTGGGTGCAAGATTTTCACAATAGTGATATACCCAACACAGATGGCTGGTGACTTGTTCCTCTGTTGCGACTGTCATTCACTGCGTTCTGTTTCATCTGGAGTTGGAATTTTGTAGAGTCTTTACCGAAACCTGACGGAGAGATCTCCAGAGGAAGGGGAGGATAATGTACTCATTGCAGCCCTCATGCCCATGGCCACATTTTTATGGGTGGCTTCATCCTGCTGCACACAAGTGTCGATGACTGCTTCCAGCCCTGTTGTTATTTGAAAGTAGATTGATTTGTTATTTCCCTTTTATTTTTAACACAATATACCTGGGCAATCTTCAACTTTGTTAGACAGCGGTGCAATAAGTGTATTGGAACAGTTTGGCTAGAGATGCAGCATCTTCTGCTGTATGGGTGTGGTCCCAGAGCCTTTGCCACAACCAGTGCTCTCAGGGGTAGCTTGATGTCATGTAGAGTGAACCAAATTGGCTGAAGATTGGCTTTTATGACACTGGGCATCTCCATACAAAGCCCTTTCCTTAGAGTTGTTCAAAATGTTTAAATTTGTAAAGAAACAATGTATGTTGGTTTAGTTTGGAGACAAAGTATGAAAACAGATCCTTTGGCCTATTGAGTCTATACTGACAATCGATCACCTTCCGCACCAGTTTTATGTTATCCTACTTTCTCATCCCAATTTAGAGGCCATTTAACCTACAAACTTGTATGTCTTTGGGATGTGGGAGGAAACTGGAGCATTCTGAAGAAACCCATACAGTCACAGGGAGAAGGTGCAAACACCACACAGACAGCATCCAAGGTCAGAATCGTACCTAGGTCTCGGGTGCCGTGAGAAAGCAGTTCTACCAGTTGTCTCACTTAACTCCAATGCATAGAAGAATACCCCTCATACCTCCGAAGATTTGGCACCTAATTATTTTGTTGGTTTGTATTGTGAAGTTTGGATATCCAGTTAGAGAATGTGTCTTTGCCAGGAAGAGCTACAGAAATACATGAACAGCGGCACAACCTGAGAGTTTTTGCTGCACTGGCTGTTCTTGGAGGAACAGATGGAAACAAATCTCAGCTACTGCTGGGGAAACATGAATGCAGTGAGGGATGTCATCTTTTCTTCCCAAAATGCATGTATTCTAGAGCAAGGTGTGACCATTGTCGAGTACCACAAATTGGCAGTTAATGGCCCAGGACCACTATATATGTAAAGATTTGTGTCATATCTTGGGGCAGCCACTGCAAGGGTTATAAGAGGAGCCTCACAGAGTAGGGCTTTCTCCCATTGCATACAAAGTCAGTATTCAAACCCCATGCACACAATTTGGGGGGGGGGGGGGGGGGGGGGGGTTAGTGAATTAAAACTAATGATGAGCTAGTGTTAAATAAAGGGAAGAGAGTGTTCTGAAAATTTTGCCAGTGCTTGTTCACTGCGGAAGAAAGGAATCGTGTTTTTTAAATAAAGTGTGTATTGAAATTAAAAATAGCTAACTTCCTGTTCACTTGCTGAACTCAAAAGGCCAGAAACAGGCTGTTATGTGAAGAAATTCCAAAGCAGTTCGTTTGCTGGGGTAATCATGTCATACGCTGACTCTTTTGCTGTTATTATCTTACAAAATCCGGGCAAAGAATAATAAAATTAAAATTAAAAATATGAACATCGCAGGTGTTGTAAATTTGAAATATGAAACAGGAAATGTTAATAATACTTCACAGGTCTGGCAATATTTAGGTCGAGAGAAATGAAATTAACATTTCAGGTGATGGGTTTGCACACGTTCTGTGGATCTAAGATCATCGATCTGAAACGTTAACTGTTTCTCTCTTTACAGATGTTACCAGACCTGCAGAATATTTGCAGCATGTTCTGTTTTTAATTACAAATACTAAAACGTTATTTTCTTGCAGCTACATTATTGAAACCTGCCCATTATTTTGCCATCAAAATTATATCATTGCAAGATGTTTTATAACTCATGGAAAATAATAATTGAAGCTGGATTTACCTTGTAACAACTGTTTTTACTCTGGGGCAGTGAGCTGCACCATGAGGCTTTTCAATTTTACTTGTATTAGGAATACTTGATTCCAAATAACTTCATGTACATTTTTACAGTTGTACAGAGATCTCAATGAATCTGTCCTGCCACCCAAGGTTACCATTCTTCCCACACTCATCTGGTCCAGGTGCTGAAAACTGATTACACTGATCCTCCATATTCAGAAGTTGGGTGGCAAAATGTGCTAAGACTTCACAGGATGTAGGCCTCTGCAGCTGAGACCATGCCTCTGAATGTCCTGAGCCTTAGACAAGAGTTAATTTGAAGATTAGGCTGCTATAAAAGCACCCTGTACACTAACCTACACACTCGGTCAATTAACCTACAACTCTGTACGTCTTTGAACTGTGGGAGGAAACCAGAGCACCCGGAGAAAACCCACGCGGTCAAAAGGAG
Source organism: Leucoraja erinaceus (assembly GCF_028641065.1). Lineage (NCBI taxonomy): Eukaryota > Metazoa > Chordata > Chondrichthyes > Rajiformes > Rajidae > Leucoraja > Leucoraja erinaceus. Next base: position 22,850,800 of record NC_073383.1, read on the forward strand.
AACGTACAAACCCCGCACAGACAGCACCCATAGTTGGGATCAAACCCAAGTCTCTGACGCTGGAAGGCAGCAACCGTACCACTGGGTCACGCAGAATGAATGATATACATTCACAACCAAATACAATAGACGTAAATGATTAAAAATAGAAGCTTACATTGATCATACATTAAAACACTAAGAAATAATTTAAAAGGTTAAAATAAGTAAAGTTAAAAATAACAAATTTCTTCTCTATCAGGTTGGGAATTTACTGTCAAATATATGGTGGTGCAGATTCTAAAGTAGGTCAGCATAATGATGGGCCTTTAGAATCCATAGAGTGCAGTGACAGAATGCTCAAGTCTCAGTGTTACATGATCACTACTCTAAGACCTGAATATTGGCAGCTGAAGGCCAAATTGGAAACACTGACTTGCCAAGTCAGCGAGAGAGACTCCAATGAATGTTATTGCATTTCGAATCACACTCCATATATCTAGATTCCCTTGCGTTTGGATTAAACTTTCTATATAGTTTTGATTTTGTTATACTTATCTGAGGGAAGAATTTTATTAGTGTATACTGTTACAAGAAAGCTGTTATTAAATGCCACATGGATCAAACTTAATAGAAATCTTTCTGCGTGCGGGTTGAAATGTGTTTTACTTATGTGACTAACTATAGTTGGATGCATTTTTTGCAAGCTCTCGCTGTCCGTTATGTATTGCACAAAAACAATTATAATTCAGTCCTACCTCAGTTTAACAGAATTACCATATTGACACACGTGAAGTGATGCAAGTTGCATGACTGAAAAAATTACTTCGTCAAATAATTGTTGGGTTTTGTTGCAGAAATGTTTGGTGCCTGCATTTTAATATTTCCTGTTTTACAGGAAAGCAAAATCTTGCATCTATCCAATAGCGTTTGCCAATTGCAATGCACCTCAAAAATGTTCTGCCGCTGTAAGTGTACTTACTGTTATTTGTGTGGACTTAGGTGGGAAGTAATTTACATGCAAAAATTAAGATGAAAATTAATGCTGATTTCTGTTGTTATTATGATCCTGTTTGAGAGATAATTGATTGTCTGAACATGTTCACCTGAACAGATGGGTGAGAGCTTAATCTAACATTTAAATAAAGGCACAGTAAATGTAGATTGTTGTGATTCATAGAAACATAGAAATTAGGTGCAGGAATAGGCCATTCGGCCCTTCGAGCCTGCACCGCCATTCAATATGATCATGGCTGATCATCCAACTCAGTATCCCGTACCTGCCTTCTCTCCATACCCCCTGATCCCCTTAGCCACAAGGGCCACATCTAACTCCCTCTTAAATATAGCCAATTAACTGGCCTCAACTACCCTCTGTGGCAGAGAGTTCCAGAGATTCACCACTCTCTGTGTCAAAAAAGTTCTTCTCATCTCGGTTTTAAAGGATTTCCCCCTTATCCTTAAGCTGTGACCCCTTGTCCTGGACTTCCCTAACATCGGGAACAATCTTCCTGCATCTAGCCTGTCCAACCCCTTAAGAATTTTGTAAGTTTCTATAAGAAATGGGAAGATTCATGGGATCAGGCTGCTTTCAAAGCTGAGAGCTTTTTTAAAAATGGACATGATTTAGAATTGAGGTACAGCATGGAAATATTTTTTGGCCCATCTAATCTGCGCCGTCCAGCGATCATCCCGTATATTAATCTACACACACTAGGGACCATTTTACAACTTGCTGAAGACAATTAACCTACAAAACTGCACATCTGTATTTCAGTTGGCTGCATAACTATCCATTGATTACAAAGTGCTTTCTAAAGTGTTTATTCTAGCATACACATCATGAGAAAATTAAACACCTTGCTGTGAGAGAAAGGAATGAAGGATTTCACAGGCCTTTTAAGCTTAATACAATCAACCTGGTTGAAGTAGCAGAATGACATGAATGGCTTTTTGGGGATTAATCGTCTCCTGTAACCAAAGTTAATGATACCTTCTGCGTAATATCCAAAATCCCAGCAGAGAACAAACACCAAACACGTCTCAAACTGAGACTCCAATCAGCAGCCCGTATATGTGCTACTTCAATGTTTTAGCCATTTTTGGGGTGCTTAATAATATGTTGGTGACTGTCTGCAAAACTGTAGTGTAATAATTTAAAAATATCTGCTGAATTCTATAGGATTGGGATATAATGCAAACTACTTCTATGGTAAAATAGGAGCTGTGGTATTTGCATAGAAGATGGAAAAGGAATCTATTTCCAAACTATACAAATACGCAAAGTTTAAACACCAGGTTACAGTGCATTTCTGTATGTGGAGACTTCTCTGATAAGCCTCCAGCCAATTTCACGGCTGTTATTCTTTCAAATGTCTCACAATTCAGACGATCGGCTGCCCTTACCCGTTGCTTCATCATGTGCTGTATCTGTGGAAGAGTTTCCAGTTCCTACATTGATCACACTCAGTACCCACAGCAGCGGAACGGAAGTAAATTATCCTCAATCCTGAGGGACTGCTTAAGAAGAAAATATGTTGCCATTCACTTAACTGGATCAGAAGCAAACATAGCTGTTGAAGCCATTTAAAATAATTTATAGCTTTTCAGGCTCATATCTGCATTCAACAATTTTGCAGGTGAATTGGTTAGTTTTGTACCAAGTTTTCATTACAGGTTTGTACTTGAGCCATTAAGTAGTTTTCTGCTTTAGATATGCATTACCCTATGTAATTACTGCATGATGTGCTAAATGTGGTACCTGTACATGTATTTATACAGTATAGAAGATATACCATATATACCTATATACCAAATACAGCAAAAGCATGCCAATATGTTTGAATAAGAAGTGAATTAGAAGAAATCAAATTGAGTTAAAGGGACATAAAGCAGACATTAAACCAGTTTTAACTACTTATTCTTGAACAAAGTGTGTAATAATAGTAAGGCTTGTACCCAAACTTTTCCAGCTTTCTCCCCCCTCCCCCAACACTCTTTTCCCCACAAGTACAATCAGTCTAAAGGAAGGCCTTAATCCAAAACATCATCTGTTTATCCTCTCCACGGATGCTGCTGAGTTCCTCCCAGCATTTATTGTTCATCTTTGTGTGCCCGTGAAGATGATGTTGAGCCACTACTGTTGGAACATTGAAACTCTTAGCAATTGATTAGACATGTTATGGAAGGATATTGGCAATGAACATAAAAGATGTTGAATATAATTTTTCCCTGTAACTCCACTTCAATTAAGTGTGAGAGGGGGGTAATGCTGAAGGGAATGATATTGTCAACTTCAATTTGGAAAAGAGTGCTGATTTTGTCGGAAAGAACATTGAGAATTTCTAGCAGCTGGTTGAAAAGGGACAGCTTTATTGTGCTGAGTGAGTGAGTGTTCCAAGTGGAAATTATCACTAGGAACTGGTAAGATTATGAGGAGAAAAAGTGTACTTGGCAATTTGTTGATATTTGTTAATTCTCTCAAATGATGTCCAAAGGAATAAAAATAATTGTAAACTGACAGTGGATTGTGAAGGAATTGTAGGAGGAAAGGCCTTGGCCTGCTGAAAATCAGGTTACTGAAGTGTTTTTGCAGTATAAAATCCTATTGATTATGAAATATGTATTGCAGGATGAGCAGAATGCCTTTGTTTGGGCACAATGTAACATTTGCAATGACATGACATTAAAAAACATCATAATGAAGAACACAGAATATGCACAAGATGAGTCTATTTAGTTTAGATTAGCGAAACAGGACCTTCGGCACTGACCAGCGATCCCCGCACACTAACACTATCCTACTCGCACTAGGGATAATTTACATTCATACCAAGCCACCTACAATCTACCTACAAACCTTTAATGTATTTGAAGTGTGGGAGGAAACCCACATGGTCACGGGGAGGAGATACAAACTCCTTACAGACAGCACCACTAGTCGGGATCTTACCCGGGTCTCTTTGCACTGAGAGCTCTGTAAGGCAGCAGGTCTATGGCTGTGCCATCATGCCGTCCATTGGTTCTTGTACTGCCAGGCTTTGTCCTGCCCCTCCTCTCTTCCAGCTTTCTTCCCCCACCCCCACTACAATTTATCTATTTGTATGTCTTCTGATAATTTTCTTTGAACTCGTCTGAAGAAAACGGTGGCACGGTGGCGCAGCGGTAGAGCTGCTGCCTTACAGCGCTGGCAGCGGTGGAAACCCGGGTCGATCCTGATTACGGGTGCTGTCTGTACGGAGTTTGTACATTCTCCCTGTCACCTGCATGGGTTTTCCCCGAGATCTTCGGTTTCCTCCCATACTCCAAAGACATACAGGTTCGTAGGTTAATTGGGTTGCTATAAATGTAAATTGTCCCTAGTGTGGGTCGGATAGTGTTTGTGTGAGGATCGCTGGTCGGCGTGGACTCGGTGGGCCGAAGGGCCTGTTTCTGCGCTGTATCTTTAAACTAAACTAAAAGAATCCTGACCCAAAACATCACCCTCCCATGTTCTCCAGAGATGCTGCCTGACCCACTGAGTTACTCCAGCACTGTGTCTTTTTTCCCTCAACAGTTAAGGAGTTGGCGGTAGTTGCACCTGAGAAGTATTTTGCATGCTGATGTTACCATGTAAATTTAATATTATTCCAGGGTCTGGCATTTTTTAATGGGTGTAGGGAAATAATTTGTATGAGGTATTAAGAGTGATTTTGAATTTTTATTGTCAGTTGAACTTGCTGTCTTCCTGTTGTAGAATATTGCAAGTAGACAGTCGGTACTAACACTGGCAGAGCAGTTGTGGTAATTTAGACGCATTGTTTTTCCTGTTGACCATTATAGCGGAAATTGAAGTCTTTTGCATGAAGATTTCATAAGAAAGAAGTTTTTGGTTTTAAAAAATAAAAAATAAAATAAAAAATTCAGGAACTTAAATCTCTAATGTAAAGCCTGGGATTATTGTATGTCAAGAATATATACCAGTAGTTTTTGTCGCTTAAATTTTTGACTGTATTTTTGGTTTGTCGCCATGATTGCTTGTACATATAACACTTGTGTGCTTAGATATGCACTAAGATACCAAGTTAATGCTTTCTGGAAAGTGAGAACCACAACAAAACCAATCACAATTATGAAGTTAGTTTAAATTACAGTGAACTTTTGAAGTAACTTTACTTTAACAGCAGCTTTAAAATTCATTCTATAATTCCAAAATTCTTTCTTGCAGCAGCACCACAGGTTTGTAAATGCAGTGCCATACTCTACAAATTCTCATGGGTCCTGGGCAAAGCAGTTGCCATACCATCCTTATAGGGTGGTTTTTTTAATGATGATATTGGTAAGAGTGATTGGAGACATGCCAACTATCCTTAGTCTCCTGAGGAAGTAAAGGCATTGATGCACTTTCTTGGCCGTAGCATTAATGTGGTTGGACCAGGACAAGTTGTCGGTGGTAGTTACATCACGCAACTTGAAGCTCTCATCCATTTTCAGCCCCGTTGATACACAACAGGGCATGTACATCACCTAACCTCAAGTTGATGACCAGCTCCTTCCGTTTTGCTAACATTGAGAGAGAAATTCTCATCTTGACACAGTGGCACTAAGGTCTCCATCTCCTGTCTGTACTCATTATTGTTTGATATGTAATCCACTAGGATGGTGTCATCTGTAAACTCGGAAATGGAATTAGAGAAGGATTTGGCCCCACAGTCCTGAAAGAGTACGGAGTATAGTAAGGGACAGGGAACTCAGCCTTGTGGGGCCACAAGTTTTGAGATTTATTGTGGTGGATATTTTGTCACCTTTTCTTACTGATGGTAGTCTATGGGTGAGGAAGTCAAAGATCTAGATGAGTCCTATGTCTGGAAGTTTGGAGATGAGTTTGATTGGAATTATAGTTTTGAAGGCAGAGCTGAGGTCAATAAATGGTAATCTGATATAGGTGTCCTTGTTATCCAGATGTTTCCGGGATGATTGTCGGGCAAGGGAGATGGCATCTTCTATGGACCTGTTGCAAGGTTAGACAGATTGTAGTGGATTAAGGCTGTCTAGAAGGCTGTAGAGTATGTGTGCTATGACCAGCCTCTCGATGCACTTGTTTCATGTCAAACCCTCCAGATGGTAGTCGTTATCTAGATTATGTGGATACCACACTCAGGCTAACATCTTTTGTAGATCCAAATCTAATATAGGCCAAAACACAGAATCCACACTGGGTCTCATTCAGTCTCCTGGTTTGCAGTGCCTAAGATAAGAGTGTGCACATGTTCCTAAAAGCTGCTGCACCTGGATATTGTGACAACGTGCGCACATTCAGAATTCATTGATCTTTATTGATTCAATGTAAAAGTCGTACAACACAAAATAGGCTTATCATGTTCATCGAGTATCTATTCCAATGCCCTACATGTTATGCTATGATATATCAAATGATTCTCTAAATACTATATAAATGTTGTGAGAATACATACCTCTACCTCCCTGTCAGCCACCCTCTAGGTAAGAAAATATTTGTCCTATATCCTCCAAAACACCATCCCTTAACTTTAGATCTATACCTTCCGGTGATAGACAACTCTCCCAGGAGGAATCGTTATCACAGTCTCACGTCTCTGTGTCACTCATAATTTTCTATGCCTCAATCAGGTTCGCCCTCTGCATTCTCTACTCTACTCAGAGTTCCTCTATTTCATCCAGGGACCCTGACAATCCTTTCATATGAGGCAGGGGTTTACTTGCACCTCTGACAACATCATCTACTGTATCCTGTGTTCTTGATGTGGGCTCCTATTATGGTGAATTTCCCCTCTGTGATTCCTGTCTATCTAATCTATTTTCATAGCTGAAACATTGCGTCATTTTCAACTTTGTGGTGAATCTCCTCTGCATCCATTTCAATGCAATTGCACCTCTCCTATAATGCAGTGATTTGATACTCAAGTTCAAGTTCAAGTGAGTTTATTGTCATGTGTCCCTGATAGGACAATGAAATTCTTGCTTTGCTTAGCACACAGAACATAGTAGGCATTTACTACAAAACAGATCAGTGTGTCCATATACCACAATATAAATATATACACACACATAACCAAATAAACCGATAAAGTGCAAATAGCAGATAATGGGCCACCAATAATCAGAGTTTTGTCCGAACCAGGTTTGATAGCCTGATGGCTGTGGGGAAGTAGCTATTCCTGAACCTGGTTGTTGCAGTCTTCAGGCTCCTGTACCTTCTACCTGAAGGTAGCAGGGAGATGAGTGTGTGGCCAGGATGGCGTGGGTCTCTGATTTGATATTCACTTCAGATCTGATATTAAAGTCAGACAATTAAGATGCTTGACTAATCTTCTTGAATTTTTTTTGAAGATGTAACAAGTAGAATGAATAAGGGTGAGCCAGTGGATGTGATGTATCTGGACTTTCAAAAGCCTTTGACAAAATTCCACACAAGAGGTTAGTGTGCTATGTTAGAGCACATGGTATTGGGGGTAGGGTATTGACATGGATAGAGAACTGGTTGGCAGACAGGAAACAAAGAGTAGGAATGAACGGGTCCTTTTCAGAATGGCAGGCATTGACTTGTGGGATGCCGCAAGGTTCAGTGCTGGGACCAGAGTTATTTACAATATATGTTAATGATTTAGATGAGGGAATTAAATGTAACATCTCCAAGTTTGCAGTTGACACAAAGCTGGGTGGCAGTGTGAGCTGCGAGGAGATGCTATGAGGTTGCAGGGTGACTTGGATTGGTTGGGTGAGTCGGCAGATCCAAGCCCCCCCCCCATGGTCCTACTTCTTAGGTGTCGTTTTGTTCATTGGTATCTCTTCTGTTGGAAAAATGATATTCCCAAGAAAAAAAACATTTTTTTAACCCTTATTTCAATATATCAAAATTGTGTTTTTTCACACTTTGCCCTCTTTCTTGGGGTCTGTGAATTTGGTACTTACAATTGAGTCTGATTCTTAGTAAAGATACATAAAGATCCAAAGCAAGCGTGGTCTGCGGAGGGTGCTCCGCATCGCCAAGGACTGCTCTCACCCCAACCACAGACTGTTTACCCTCTTACCATCCGGGAGGCGCTACAGGTCTCTCCATTGCCGGACCAGCAGGTCCAGGAACAGCTTCTTCCCTGCGGCTGTTACACTACTCAACACTGTTCCTCGGTGATTGCTAATCACCCCCCCCTCCCCCCACCTCCCGGACACTCCTCCCACCAGGAAACAAATACTATGACTGTATGCACGTAAATAGATTTATTTATTGCTCATATTTATGTCGCTCTTCTAGGGAGATGCTAACTGCATTTCGTTGTCTCTGTACTGTACACTGCACAATGACAATAAAGTTGAATCTGAATCTAAAATTAAAAATCCACTAAATTAGGACCATATCATCTTCAACTCTATGAGAACCACCAAGCTCTGCGAGAGGTTTCACAAATTTGTTACGCTGTTGCATCAATTTGATTGGCTTGACTTTGCCGATTCCTTTGAAGGCACTTGTTGAGTCACAGCCTGAGAGCGCATGCAGTCCAAGTAATGCTGAGCAGTATTCTGAGGAGGACTGCTTTGCAAAATGGGTGACATCTATTAGCCTTTGCCTGTTGCCTCTCCCTTTGTCAAAGAACACTGTGGTGTCTTGAATGCTGTTTGTATAGTGAAGCAATATGAAAAAGTTATCGCTGCCTGGGCTTTTGACTTGTACGTGGTCATTTGCTCTTTGCCATAGTTGCATATAGAATGACGCGAGTCTGGTTCTTCTTGGTTTGACTTCAGGGATTGAATCTCAGACTGCAGTGTCTCTTTCCCACTCTGAGAAGTAAGAAGTGTGGCCTCTCCTTCCTTAATGAAGATCATCTTCCTTCCATGTTGTCTCTTTGCCATGTCACGCTCACTCCACACATCAAGAAGAAGTTCAATGAGCTGTTTCTTGTTCTCATCATCGGTCAAGAACTGCTTCCAATCTCTTGGTTTTTTGTTCTTTCCCCCTTTGATTATTCTCTTCTCCGCACACCCACGCCGTGTCAGTTCACTTGACTTCACTGAATCTGGTTTTTACATATCGGTACTGAAGTCTACATCATTAGATGACAATGCATTGAAGATTTTGATGCCAATCACTTTGAAGTTTGCAGGAGTCTCTTTAAGATAGTAGAATGCAGCATTGCCATCTTCCACTATCAATGTCTTGTTACTGGCAGGAGGTTGCAAGTTGTCTACATCTTTCAATAGGTAATGTAAGCCCTTGGATTTGTCAGTCTTTGCAAATAAGTTGTCTGATGTACCAATGGAGTAGGGTACAGGGGTCAGAGAGTACATCATAATCTCCAGTAGATTGAGTTGACTGCCAGAACTTTGTGCTTTGACTATCAGTTGAAAAGCAATACCTGTATCTCCTTGTTGCTTGTACTCTATAACCTTTCGTTCAGATGTTTTCAGCTT